>NC_041710.1:21850287-22150287 GCF_900700375.1 Denticeps clupeoides
CTTGATTGGTCATTTAAGATTTTCAGAAAGAGGACAGCTATGATTTTGGACTGGTGCTTTTGGACACAACTACCATCTCTGATCCTAGTTCCTGGGAGGTAATCCCCTAATAGGATGTTAACTTTAACAGGAAACAAATGTAATGATCTTATTTTGTGCTTTGCACCGTCTAGGGTGACAGAATATGCATGAAATCTGAAGAGGAGAAACAATAACAAGAAAGAACATATTTACAAATGACTTCTCAGCATTTCATAATATTACCCTGATTATTTAAGCATTACTTTCAGCATCTTAAGGCAATTAAGCTATCCCTGTCTTTACAGTAAATGTAGTGCTTTTGTACATGACATGAAAAGTCTGAGAGAGGTGTAAACATGAAAGCAGCGCAACAAACCTTACACCGAATCAAAGTGAAACTCCAGAGAGCAAGGTTGCCATGAGCCCTGAAGACGAAAGGCGCTTGACTTTGAGTGGAAATTAATTAAAACTAAGAACAAAGAAGCTGCTGTGCAAGAACTTTTAGGCTGTGGGCCCACCAGAGGTTTTGCTATGACATGGGAGGAGAAGTCACCGCCAGAAAGGCCGTGGGGCGTGTTATCCTGCACTCACCTCAACCCATGAGGAAAAAAGTTCCATCATTTCTTCATTTTAAGTTTCCTCTGACTCCTGCTCAGCATTTGGAATGCTACTGTTAACAATGACAATAAACAAACGAGATATTACTTCATCCATTCTTCGAGTCCTTGATTTGGTTTTCATTTCTTATTTCCACCTCTTCTCATTCTGAATGGAATAAATTTGCTCCTTAAACTCTGCACAATCAAGCAACAAATAATCTCATCTGTTTTTCTTTATCCCTTTCATTTGCCTTTTCATCATTGTACTCAGCAAGATGAAGACAGAGTTGGAATGTGCAATGATGGTCAGAATTACTCAGAAGCACTCTGTTTCTTGTGGACTGTTGCCTGTTGTCGGCTGTTGCATGGATGTGCCCTTAAGAGACACTATGGCAACCTTTTTTAGGGACATGCATTCCAGGGATTAGTATGTTGCTTCAGTTTAGTCTTTTTTTTACTGCTGTAACAGACTGGAATTGAAATAATTCTGAACTAAATCTTAAATGTGATATCTACCTTTGCATAAATGTGAAATGAAAGAAATTGAAGGTGAAGTGATTGTCATTGTGATACACTGCAGCACAGTACACAACGAAACGCGTCCTCTGCTTTTAACCATCACCCTTGGTGAGCAGTGGGCAGCCATGACAGGCGCCCGGGGAGCAGTTTGTAGGGATGGTGCTTTGCTCAGTGGCACCTCAGATCCACCTTGGTGGCTCAAGATTCAAACTGGCAACCTTCTGATTACAGGGCCGCTTCCTTAATCACTAGGCCACCACTGCCCCAGACTTACATTAGCAATCTTGCACGAGTCCCCCCTTTTAAAAAAGGCATGCAATTTTATCGCTCAATGCCGATGGAACTGTGGGCCTATCGCAGGGTCACAAAACAACTGTCACCTCCACCCCCTTCACCTGAGTATTAGGGTTTATGTCTGTGTCTGCATGTCCTGTCATGTGTGGCCGCAACTTCACATCCCGTAGTGCGCACTTGGCATTGCCCTTCTCACTTCCGGGTTGTAGGTTCCTGATCACATTTGCTTTCTAGGGCCCTGTTATGTCTAATCGGTTTTACCTATTTAAGCCCGCGTGATACCAGCCCCGTTCTGGTATCTGGGCTCAAGGGATTGGATGTGGGACTCTGGACAAGCAGGAGTCAATGTCGGCCTGCGTGATGCTTCACATGCCGTTAAACCAGTGTGTAGTGTAGTGATTGTGATTGTCACATGTGATACACAGCAGCACAGCACACGATGCACACAGTGAAATTTGTCCTCTGCATTTATCCCATCACCCTGAGTGAGCAGTGGGCAGCAAGTCAGGCGCCCGGGGAGCAGTGTGTGGGGACGGTGCTTTGCTCAGTGGCACCTCAGTGGCACCTTGGCAGATTGGGATTTGAACCGGCAACCTTCTGATTACGGGGCCGCTTCCTTAACAGCTAGGACACCACTGCCCCAGAGGGGACCCATTTTCCAGCGCAAGGTGTGGTGGATTATTTGACATTACTGTTTCCCTGTACCTCAAATGAAAATTCAACTCCTCTGTGTCCATCGTTCCTCTGCACCTCGGGCGTGACAACAACTTTGGTGTAGTGGAGAAATTGCACGTTCAAAGAATCCCTAATCTAATCATGTACTGTGATTGCTTCCCTTCACGCATATTAATCCCCTCAGATGAACCTCTGGACCCGGCGTCTGACGAAGCCCACAGTCATTAGCAGCCAGTGGATTAGAGTTATTTAACTGTGGATGAGTAGAAGTGACATCAGACTTACTGGACCGCTGCTCAGGCTGCATTTGTACATCTCGCTGCCACGCCCACATCAACGAGAGGATGGAGGTGTGCCGGCATCCTGCCTTACTACTCCGCTGAAAAGGGCTTTCAGCCTGCCGTCCCTCTCGAAATGCTGAGCATGGAGAGAACCGAGGAAAGGGGGGGAGGAGACACAGAGGAGGATCACCACGCACCCGTCTCTCTTCCTCCTCACCTTTTGGCCAGGGCTGCTGCAGTGAGTCATGGAGGGACGCTCCCCACCAACAGCCAGAGTCCAGGGGCGCTGAGGGTTATAAAATGGCCAGCACCTAAAAATAGCGATCGTGGTAGAATCAGATAGATTCAAAGGAAACAACATTAGTGGACCATTAAAAATACCTTTAGTATTTATTATATTTATGTTTAGACAAGACAACGTTAAAAAACGCAACCAAAAGAGCTAGAAATCCAAACAAAACCAGAATAATAACGTGACTGAATGAAATTGTACGTCTCAGTACATTCAGCCTTTTCACACAGAACAAAGTTTAACTGAATATGATGCACTGGGGCAATTTGGCCATCAGCAGAGTTTTAAAAGCATTTTGTGGCCAAATTACCAGGTTTAATTCCCTCGTCTAAAAACACTCAGAATCCTTCAAGCTGTAACAGCGACTGACTGACGTGGGTTGAAATCTGAAAACAAGAGTGGGCTATGTTTTAACACTTTTTCTTTTTACTTTTCTGCCCACAGTGTTACATGTCAACATTGTCACAAAATGCACAATATACAACGCAGTATAACAGGGTCACGTTTACATGTTTTCTTGGCCTATCATACTCACACAAGGGAAGTGTATAAAATGCATCACTTCAGAGGGAGGAAATTTGTAAAGCAGTGTTAATATCTGTCCACTAAGCGCAACTGGGATCTAAAGCGATTCAGCACTATACATAATGACGCAAAATACGCTACATTTTCTGAACTCTTTAGTATCGAAGAGTCTTTTGATTGCTTAAAAAAAAATACTGTGCTCGTAACATTATGAGTTAGCAATGATAAAATCTGTATGAAAGTAATCTGACACTGTGAAAAGTTGCAGTATGCTGCTACTTTAAATAACACAACCAATCACCAAAGCATAATGAACTCTGATCGAAAAGATGCAAAGAAATGCAAACAGTGACCCCAGTCACCCTTATGGAGCAGCTCGGTATATCTGAATAATGTATTTGGGAGTTTAATATTCTCATTAGAACTAACTTGAACTTGGCCCTCAAAACATCCTCAAAGGTTGAATATGGTGCTTTTTTGTATTTATACAGCAAGCTGTATGAGGGTCCAAAATCTCAAGCTGTATGATAGCCAGCATCCCTCGGACTAATCAATGTTGACATAATATGAGAATGATAATTTATTTAAACATTAGTCCTTCATAAAAAATAAAGTTTGGGAGTGGGGCACATGGCCCTCTGTAGTAGCCTGTAAACGTGGGTCTATACAGAATGCTGTTTCATTGCGCTGCCGGTTCCCGTGGCAGCAACCTGTGAACCAAGACAAAAGCTCTCTGTGCAGGACACCATCTCTCCTTCCTGTCCTCTCACCTCATTTTCACTTTCTGGCTTTCTTCGTTTCTACCACGTGTGTAACATACATGAATGCTGGCTAATCTTCTCATTTTCATTTAGTTTTTGTCTAAAGGGGGCAGTATAACCCCATGGAAAAAGAAGGCACCGGCCAAGCTGAAAGTGCTGCTGCAGAGCGAGGTAAAAAGAGGCACAGGGAGGAGTGAATGGAGGGGTGATGAGGAGGGAGGAAGAAGAGGAGAGAATGGGGCTCCATCTTGTCAAGACGGGCATGTCTGCATGGCCTGTCTGAGCTGTTTGACATCTGATTTCTCTCTTTCCCCTCACACTGTCTCTCCATGACACTGTCAACGGGGGAACAATATGGCTATCATATTACACTATAGGTGTGTGTGGGTGTGTCTGCGTGTGTGCAGGTGTGAGTGTGTGTGCTGCATTCCGAAAATGACTGTGTCATATGTAATAGAGCCATGCTCTGACAAGTCACTGTCACACCCAACCGTCCTATTATCACAGACACAACGCAAGCAGAAGGAGAGGGTTTAACGCTGGGGTACAGGTGTGTGTATGTACGTGCAGCCACCGACGCGTGTATTCGAAGGTGGTCCTGCATACTGAGAATTACTCTGCCACATATAATGGAGTCATGTCACTGTCATATGTAGCGTGTGGACGACTAAGGAGGAGGTAGGGGGAGGGGGTTGATAGAGAAGAAGACAGACAGAGCATGAACGCTCACGCCTGAGAACTGAGAAGCCGTGCATCCTGAAAATGATACCTTATGTAAGGAGCTGATGAGAAGCTTGTTGAGAGGTGGCAGTAAAAGCAGAGAGGTGTCTTTACACCCAACTCCTTGCTCCTTTGTCACCTCTCCAACTCGAGACACACAACTCCATCACCAATGGCTTTGTGGAGAAACACAGTGATTATAAATCCACCTGTTGCCATGGACTCCACTGCCATCCTGATGAGATGAGATGATTTGTGCAGCTTTCATTCTGCAATTCCGGAACTCTCATTTTAAAATTGGTGCTTCACACCTAGCCAATTATACAAAACTTGTAAGTATAAGGGCATTGAAATTAGAATCTGGGAACCAGAGGGGAAAAAAAAACTAGTTGCCTTTGACCAGTTGGCTTTTATTTTCCAGTCTAAAGAATCCACTTGAGGAATGAACAACATTCCTGAGAAAGATAATTAAGATGTTGGCATTGGGGTTGAGATCGGGTGACTGTTCTCATTTATATAAAGATTGTGAAGGGATTGGATTATATTCTTCCAAAAGATGATACCTCACTGGGTGTGTCAAGCTTGTGGGTCAAGCACAAACAACAGCACTGCTCCGAACTCACATCACGTCTCTGAAAACGCAATTCTTGTGCAACGTGTATCAAGACATCCCAGACCACCCTCCAGACTAGACTATGGACCCAAACCCTCAGTCAAATGTCCAAAAACTGACGAGTTCCTCCTCTCATTTATTCTGGATTTTCTATCCATTTGCCATCCATCAGTACGTTATAGCACATTTTCCTGTATCTGAGCAGAACGACATCATCTGGAAGCTTCTTCTGTTCACCTAATGAATCCTGCATTTGGCCAAGGCAGTGTAGCTAACTGAGAAAATACACCAGTTCTCTTGGTGGCCTAGTTTGACCCTAGGTGCCTTATCCCAGCCTTTATTCAGAAACCTGATTTAACATTCTAACCTTTATATTAAGCCGTGGCCCCGGAGGCTGTGTGCCGTGCCGCAGTGTTACTCGGAATCAACGTATTCCAGCCTCAGGAGCAGACTATCATTGCCTCATTAAAAGAAGTGCAAAGTTCAGGTTCAGAAAAGAAAAAGTCATGAGCAGCATTTTCAGCTAACATTTTTTCACCCAGGACAGGGTGCTCACCGCAAACGTAGCAGCAAAAGCACGTGGGGAGTTTTCCTCTCTACTCCTACTATTTAATCCACTTGTGATAATGAATGAGTTTTGGATTTGTGTAATGCAGTTCTCGGTGGGGGTTTCCAGTAAGGCTCTGGCACTGGCCGCATCGCGTCCTTCCAGACCTGTGACAGCTTTGTTGGCTCCCCGTAGAACAGTATTACTTTCAATGTCCTCAGAGAGGTCACCACTACTGCTCCCACAAAACTGCGACGAAAGAGAAATGGTCTCATTCATTAACCAGTGACAGTCAGCTGGCGTTAGAGACACATTAGCCTCCTTAACAAGTTTGCTTTAATCGGAAGACAAACTTTTAACTAGTGGTGTGATACAATAGACTTTATGGTGAATTACCAAATTCAAAAAGCAGATGTTTGTTTGTTGGAGAGGTGGTAAAAAAAACAACATGTACTAAGAGCAGTGGTGTAAGATGGGAAGTCGCAGGTCCATGACATTCTGCAATTTTTGTCTTGCGTAGAGGTTCATCACCTCTGTGTTCTCCATATCTTTGTCAGACGGTCTCCCCCGAGCAAGAGGCGTGACAGGCCAGCCATTTGTTTGGGGTCCCCCGCTTGTGTCTTTGTTGGATGGTGACACCCCCCAAGCAGGAGATGCCAAGGGCCGGCAAATGACGATGAGACCGGCAAGGGCGGAAACAACAAATTCTGATTGGTCTGTGGCAACTTCCTGGGAGTCAAATTTCTAAAAGAATTTTCTCTTGTGGACTCTGGGCACATTTTTCCCTCTCCATTGGGAACTGGGGGATTTTCCCTCTCCCTGTTTCTCCTGGACCAGGCGACCTCTCTGCAGCTTGGTTCCGGGCTTTACTCTCTCTTTCTCTATCCCTTTCTCTCTTTATTTTGGGTTTTTCTAAACATCAGATTGGAATGTTTGTTTTTTGCAGAGAGTTTATTCTTTTACAATGGCAGGAAAGTGAAGCACAGCAAGCACAGCACATGGTGCACACAATGAAATGTGTCCTCTGCTTGTAACCATCACCCTTACTGAGCAGTGGGCAGCCATGACAGGCGCCCGGGGAGCAGTGTGTGGGGACGGTGCTTTGCTCAGTGGCACCTCAGTGGCACCTTGGTGGTCCAGGATTCAAGCCACCAACCTTTCGATTACGGGTCCGTTTCCTTACTCGGTAGGCCACCACTGCCCCAGGCCATCCACTGCCTGTACTGTAATGCTCATCTCTGGCATCATGAAACATCTTAAACCAGAATGATTTCTGTTTAGGTGGAACGACAGGATACTGGTCACTTCATTTGATTTTTAGCCCTCTAAAAGCCATGTGTAGGTGAACTGTATACAAACACTCACACGCACACACACACACACACACTTGCTCTTTGATGGATATACTGTATGAATACGAAACACTAAAGCAATGCATTATGAAGGTGAATAAGATCTCTGCAATATTGACTGATAAGTTTTCATAAAGTTGTCAGACGGGAACTGTCTTCATCAGTGAAAGTGTGTAGACACAATGCCAGTTTGTACAAACACAATGAGCAGCGCTAATACGTGCGGGGAAATGTGCTGCGGATTTCACAAGTCCATTAAGAGTGAGAATAATGATGTTTCTGATTTGCAAATGGAATCAAAGGAACAGAGTAGTTCAAAATAATACAAGAAAACAAGGGCTGTCGATCCATTTAATAATTTTAACAAATCAATCCCAATTAATTCTTAAGACTCTTAAAGATGCTTAAGAATTCTTAAGCTTGCTTGCTACAAACAATACAATACAAGCTTTGCAAAGGAAAGCGTCTCAGATGATCAGTGATTTATGTTTTAAATGAACACCCTGTAGACTGTGACGCTAAATGACACCGAACTAAAATTTAGTTCAAATTCCTTTGGAATAAAGAAAGATGCATCCAGGCGGATTGTGGACAACGTGTAGCTTCCCTGTTAAAGCACCTCGCAGAAGCTTTTTTACATTCGAATAGAATGTAAATGCGAATGCATAAGGCGAGTTGACCCTAAAACCCCTGCACTGTCTGTCTCCATCTTTATGTCGGGATTGTCTCTGGCCAGGATGAATTTGAAATCTGTGTCACAGGTCAGACCCGCACAGGAGATAAACAGAACAAAGCTACGTTCACTGCATGAATATTTACATATGGATCACCGCGATTAAAATGTTCATTTGCACCAGTTGTAACTAGAATGACAATTCCTGGTCAGTGCTTAGTTCACCGCCTCACCGTCAGATTCAAACAGCAGTGGACCTGGCGAACGTCCATCCCTCTCACTTCCTCGCATCCCCACCAGGGGTGGAGCGGCTTGTCTGTGTTTGGGAAATGAATGTGTGTCTCCCAGGCAAAGTCACAGTCAACGAACAGATGCAAAGCCAAGCATTTCCTTAATGATATCCTGTGTGCTGTAACGCTTGGATAACACATCTCCAGGGCTTTAATCAACACGATAGATTCAGGGTTGAAGGGAGCGAGGAGATCAAACTTCAGCAGCTCATCTGCTTTCCGCGCACAAGCCCCTGCGCTGCATGGCAGGAAGGGAGATGAAGAGATGCGGAAAAGCCTGGACTCCGTGGCTGGCCATTTATTTACATGGTACCTAAAAACCTCATATGCTTGGCACTGCACGGTCTCAGACACAATTGAGAGACAGGCGCTGAGCGGGTTTATTGCTTTTTACTGACGGAATGCCAGGGTTTTACTATGGTCCAGGCACAACAATCATCTACAATCATAAATGTAAAATAAAGTAACAAGGAGGTTTCCATTGTGAGGCCAATATGGCTGCTGAACAAATATACTGTAAATAAGGACCTATATATACTGTGAAATATACGGTAAATAAGGGGGGGAAAAAAACAACTACCAAAAAAACACTTCTACAAATGTCAACATAGATCATGAAAAAACGTAACAGCCTGTGAGAGAAACTAGGACTGTGGGACTGACTTACTCTTAAAGTTTTACTGCAGCATATGGTGCTTGAACGTGACTTTTTCCAGGGAGCTGCTGAAGGTTTCAAAACCTTAAGAACCAAGCTGCAGAAATCCCAGGAAGGTGGGCTGTGACTAAATAAATGTTATGGTGCACTAGGGGTAGTTAAATAAGAAAGAAAAATAAAGAGGAGTCGAGTGTGCATCAACTGAAACTTAAAGTGCCGTAAGAGTTACGTTTTGCTCCAGAAGGAACTGAAGAGCTCTCACCACAGTATCACACAGGATTGCACTTAGTCACCTGGTTTAAGGATAAGATTTCTCACTCACTTACTATTCATTTCTGATTATTCTTAATCAGGGTCACCGTGACTAAAGCCCATCCCACCAGACGCGTGGGCAACAGGGTGGGGACAAGCCCACCGTATGGCACACACACACAAACACCATTCACTCATAACCATAAAAAATGACATTGAACATCAGTAATACTTATTCATATTGTTGTTGATATCAATATTATTAGTTACAATAATAACAGACCCAGAGAAGTGACAAAAACATTTAAATGTTAATTATCATGTCAATTAATTTAGTTGAGGCTGTTATGGTGAGTTATTAAATTCATTAGATTGCTTAATTACAGGGACAGTCCTCCTGAAGACAACATGGGGTTAAGTGTCTGTTCAGGGACACAATGTGTGAGCTTGTTACCCACTCGATTGTTTCTCAATTCTTTAATTTGTTCAAGGATCAGTTCCCATGGAGCAACACAGGGTTAAGTATAACTACCCCTGTCAAGCTGTCACTATCTGGAAATCCTGAGCAACACATATTGCTAATAAGACATGACTCCAAAGGACTTGTTCCAACATTTCATGAAAACAAAAAAAAAAGTCAACATAGTGAAGTGACATCACAAATATGTGTGTATTCATCTAAATTAATATGTAGGCAGAGTCTTGCATAATACAGACATTTACATGGATGACATGCCATGTAATGCCAGGCAGTGGTGGTCTAGCGGTTAAGGAAGCGGCCCCGTAATCAGAAGGTTGCCTGTTCGAATCCCAATCCGCCAAGGTGCCACTGAGGTGCCACTGAGCAAAGCACCGTCCCCACACACTGCTCCCCGGGCGCCTGTCATGGCTGCCCACTGCTCACTAAGGGTGATGGGTTAAATGCAGAGGACAAATTTCACTGTGTGCACCGTGTGCTGTACTGCTGTGTATCCCAAGTGACAATCACTTCACTTTACTTTATTTTCCAGAGTGACTTATAGTTACAGGGTCAGTCCCCCCTGGAGCAACTCAGGGTTAAGTGTCTTGCTAAGGGACACAATGGTAGAGTGGGGTTTGAACCTGTGACTTTGTCGTTGTTTGGTTCATAGGCGAGTGTGCTACACACTAGGTTTCTACAACCCTGTGTCAAACAGCTGTGCCAAGTAGATCTGGTAGTAGGGTGGTAGTAGCCTAGTGGGTAACACACTTGCCTATGAACCAGAAGACCCAGGTTCAACCCCCACTTACTACCATTGTGTCCCTGAGCAAGACACTTAACCCTAAGTTTCTCCTGGGGGGGACTGTCCCTGTAACTACTGATAAATGTAAATCTGTTGAGATCCATCCACTCAAAAATCTCTCAAACACAGGAAAGTTTCTATCCAATCTGGCCACACAAAGATGGCATTACAGGGGACTCTGTGGACGTTCTCCTTTCTCCTTCCTTTCTCCCTGATCTATAACCCAAACATCTCAGACAGTTTCAGAAATGAAGACGTAATTATGAAATGAGTAATAATGAGAGCATACAGGTAAACAACTGGGCAATGTTCAACACTGTTCATTCTTTCATCGTAAGGATACAAATCAGAGAAAATCCTGCTCATTTCCAGGTTAGCACCTTTTCTGTGAACCAGAACTGAACTGGTTCACCATGGACGAAAAACCATCAGCCCCGACAGACAGGCAATCAGGCAGCCACTCTCAACTTTCCCGCAGTTTACTGAAGCCCGACAAAAAAAAGAAAAAATCCAAACGCTTGGACGTTCAGCAGACACAGCACGGTGAGGGCGCAAGTGACTAAAACAAGAACAGCGCACACTCTCACACACAGCGCATAAAACAAAGAGTCCGTGGGCGTCGTCAAGCTCGCCCTCGCAAGCACCAGACCTGCTGCTCGTGTGTCTGTGTGGTGCTGTGCGCTGGAGAGGATGGAAGTGCGAACACATTAGCCCCTCAGGGAGAGCAGCCATCAATCAACACGCAGCTCGTGTCCTCCTGTACGCTCATGCGCGTGTTTGCAGGTTCCGATGCTGTCATTCCGATGCCTCTGTGCAGCGATTAATGCGTCGCAAAATGAATGCTGGGCGTGGGGGGGGGTGGCGTTGAACTCCCCCAGTTCTGCCCCCTGTTTAATATCTCGGGTCCGAGGGCTGAGATTTCAGCTGCTTTGTTCAACAGCATCCCGGAGCCAGTAGAGCACAGCATATTATTCATATCGTTGGGTGCGTATTGTTAATACAGTTTCATGAAGCATAGCCGCTGTAGCAGAGGCATTATAACACCCCGTGGGATGTGCCCAGCACCAATAGGTCAAGTGTGAATAATCCAAATTGCATATGCATTTATTGAGCACACGGATTTTGAATGGATATTTTTTGTATCCTTTCCCGTTTTATTGATTTGTGCCATTTATGTTGGGTTAAAAGGTGCCCCGCTGTTGGTGGGGAGTGGGGAGCGGGTGCTGGATCGAGGTGGGTGTGTGTGTGTGCGTGTGTGTGTGGTGGGACTGGGGGGGTGGGGGGGCTCTTGCCACCCTCACTTTTCGTATTCATGTAATCAATATATGGGGGCCAGCAGGCAGTTTAGAGATATTACTCTAGAGAGCTGAAGAGCCCGCTTGATTTACACTGATAACTTGGGAATTTTCCAGAAAAGCCATTATCAGCCTGGTCTCTGGCTGCATCCATGTGCAGACACACACACACACACACACACACACACACACACATGCAACATGCTAGCTGCACAAGACACACGTAGGCCTGGGTGTGCACTTATTTCACTTTCAGCCCTTGAGCTTAGCTTTTTTACATTTTTCAGATCTGTGGAGCTGATGTTTAAAAAAATTATATGAATTTGCAGTCTTGTTTGCCCTTAAACCAAATGCCAATACATACACATTTAAAATGCAATCTGTAACCAGCAGATGTGAGGGGAATCAACTGAAGGGTCTCATTCACACTATCTCAAAAAATAAAAGCGCAAAAATTGTCCATATTTCTTGAGATGAATGCTAATGCCAGAGACAGAGAACAAATAGCACAAGAAGAGTGTGAGCATCACATACATCTGCAGGTAATTGTGCAGTAGTGGCCTAGTGGGTAAGACCCTCGTCATGAACCAGGTTCAAATCCCACTTATTTCCATTGTGTCCCTGAGCAAGACACTTAACCCTAAGTTGCTCCAGGGAGGACTGTCCCTGTAACTACTGATGGTAAGTCGCTCTGGATAAGGACGTCTGATAAATGCTGTAAATGTAAATGTAAATGTATGGTGCCTGCATGCCAATGTGACCTGTGGCACTGCAAAAAGAACATTGTGAGCAACGGTGCAAACGGAGCAACGCATGCAAATAGTTTTGTGCCTTGCTTATAATGCTTGTGAATTCAATTTAAAGTTTGGCCTCGGCTATTGAAAAAATGTAGACAGCTGAGGATGATGAAGAAAAAAGAAAAAATCCAACAAGGTTTTTTCATGATCTGGGTTAAGTGCTGTTTATTGACCCTGAGTACAGGACACAGTGGTACCTCATCCAATGACACACTAAATGTGTCCATCACAGTGAGCAGTGTGCCACCATGACAGGCGCCCGGGGAGCAGTGTGTGGTGCTTTGCTCAGTGGCACCTCAGTGGCACCTTGGCGGATCGGGATTCGAACCGCCAACCTTCGGATTACCGGGCCGCTTCCTTAACCACAAAGCCCCCACTGAACCTTCTTTCACAATTAGAACTTAACGAACCCAGGTACATCTTTTTTTATTTTTGCTTTTGTCTTCACAATGATTTTATTTTCACATAATGTTGTTGATCAACCGAAGAAACCCCAATTCATAACTAATCCTCCAAAATGTCGGGTAAATACAGCCGAAACGTCAATTTGTGATGTAATTCATAAACACAGGATTTTTAGTAAATTAGTGTTTGACAACTTGTCCGCTGAGTAAATCTAATTTAAATGTTATTAATAATGTTCTTATAATGAGGCGTGGATGAAAAGGGCGTCCCCTTTTAATGCAGATTTTAATTCAACATTGTTCTGGAATTCTATTGTCTACAACCTATTCTAAACCTATTACAAACAACATGAAAGAGGAATGGAAGGTAAGTTCCATCCACACTCATTCATACAGCTATCTTGATGAAGGCTAAAGTGCTGTATTTTTACCTTAATCAGATTAACAGGTACAAATTTAAGGGGCAGGCTATGATGTTACTAATACACTCAGGTACCACAGACGCAGCTCTATGCCATGAACAGTCACACTATGCCCAATCCGAAAGGTGTTCTCTGTCTGACGTATGATTACACAGTAAGGCATAGAGCGGTCCTTCTTTATAGGTGATGAGGTTTGCTCTTGTTGATCAGCTGTGCTGCTGGTCTCTCGGGTTGACTGTTGATGGCAGGGTGGCATAGTGGCTGCAGGTTGAAGAAATTCCATGAAGAGATACCTCTGGTCTTGCTGCTTGGTGTTCTTCTGCTGTGCTCTTTCTCTAGCTGTTCTTTTTTTACTCTCTCGCTGCTTCTGCTCATCTTTTCAAATATTCTCAGTTTCTCTGATTCTCTCCTAGACTAGATCTTACATTTTAAAGCTAAGTAAAACAGGTTTCACCCTGTGCCTAAGCATTCTCCACCAGTAGGGATGTAGGGATAAAAAAAACAAAACAGGAATGTGTATGTGGAGTCCAGCTCAAATGGCCGTGTAGAATAAAGCGGTTCGCTAAGCCGATCCTCAAACACAGACTCTTGTTGTAAGAGAATTATTCACTATTACTATTAAACAATCTTAATTGAGAGCAGATGAGATCTTTTCCAGTGCAGTGACCTTATTTCATCTGTTTTATTAAACAGTGTGACGCCCTTCCCCCGGGGTCATGGAGCTGTCACAGCAGGTGCCCATGGCCACGATTAGGGGGTCCCGATCCATCGCACCTGGCACCAGTTGGGCTTAATGAATTGGGAGTCCCATAAAACCGGAAAGCAGCCGGCAGACCAACGCTGCGACATTGAAGTGGAATCTGTAACTTCCTTTATATCTGTTTTCAGCTCCTGGCAATTGCCACACGCCTGCGGGTTTGTTTTTGTTTGTTCCTTGGTTGCTTCCCCAGTTTCGGCCCTTGTGCCATTTTTCCTTTGTTCATAATACATCTCATTTGCAAGTATGTCCCGTTTCTGTGCTTCCTCCCCCCGTAAGCCCACGGACGTGACAAACAAACTACACTTTTACTACAAGTACACAGTTTTATTCATTCACACATTCACACTTAATCATGATACGTAGTTTAATGGTCTGGTCTTTACCTTTAACTAAATATCAGGTTAGAACTTTATAGGAGCAGGTTGGCATAACAGGAAACTTTGCAAACCCTGATGCAAACTTTGTCCAAAGGCTGACCGAGGAGATGCAATGAATCAGAAATCAGTTATTAGTGGCATACAAGTAAAGCAATATTGTTGATCTCAAGAGACTTAGCATGATGCGTGAGGGTTCTTTCTGTGGCTGCTGTCATCAGCGTCACCTTGTTGCTGCTTTAAAAAAATCAACAAAAGACCAACTAAAGACAATCTTCAGCTCTGGGCAATGCCTATGGGCTTGTTCTGGACAAATTGTGGGATGTTTCTGCAGTTTGAATCCTTTTTGGGACTAAAGTCCCCCCTTTATTAAATAATACAAATTCCTAAGCACATGGTTATCCTGCATCAAACATTTGGCTCAAATACTATTCTCTTTGACTCACAAACACACTCAAAAACATTCTCAGCATTTAATATCAGACTGATTGATACCAAACATGGCCTATCTAGTGTTTTCAACACATCATCTCAGTGGAGATGGTTTACGATCCTTGGATCCCTTAGAGTTGTTTGGACAGGTCATCCCGGGTTGAGGTCCGTTATTGCTCTGGAACTCCGTTGGAGAGGAGGGTTTTTGATTCAGATGCAAGGTTTTATGACCAAAGATTGCATCAAGAGCTGTGCAGGCTTATGATCATATTCAACCACCCTGCGTGTCCCCTACAACACGCCTGTACAGTGATGTGTCCATCATTCAGGACACAGGGCCAGAAGGCCATGACTTTTCTTTTTCCTTTTTTGTTATTGACCTCACTAAATAGGATGGCACATTTGTTTAGCTCTATTCCTCTTTGTATGGAAACACTTTTACTTCAACTAAACATCGCTGACAGTTTATCGGCCATTTTTCTATGATTTGCCTTCAGCGAACAATCTCTGATCACAATGATCAAGGTTGTTTTCCAACTACATATTTTCCACTGAGATGATAGTCCTCTGCTCACCTTCCTGGTTGGAATTATGTTTTAGATGGTTCTTATTCATACTAAGTCCAAAAGTAAACACTATTCAAGTTAAGTGTGCAGCTCCTGGAACACAGTGGCAGCAAATGGGGTTTCGAACCCGAGACATGGCCACACCAATTTACTCTTTGAGTTGCCAAATTCAGTTTCGTTTTATAGATTTTATGGCGAAGTGCAGAGGAGCAAAAATTCATTCGTTTACTCCACACCCCCCTCTGAGACCCTCTCAGACTGAGATGGGGCAGGTGGGTAAGTCCGCTAACACTAAACACTTCAGATTGGCTGTTTCAAGCTGAGATTCATCTATTGCTCCAGCCTAGTGACCAACAGGCAGTCAGAACCAGTGTGTATGTGTACATGGGGGGTCTGGCACCTCTGCAGAAAGACATTGAGAGTGTGTGAGCGCACATGAACCGCACCACATGTGATGAAACAGGCTGATTGAGCAGCCGGGAGAAAACAGGGGGCTCTCTCCCACGCTGATGACTGTCCCTTTGGCTCACAGCTGCTGCTCAGACGTGGAGAGAAGGGAGACCACCCCAGACCACCGAGGCAAGCAATCAGCACAAACCACCACACACACCCACCCTGAATGGAGGGGGTATTACCCCCTTTTCTCAGCATCTGGGAGACAAATCCTCAAAACAATACACTGGAACGCAAGTTTTCCCATCTATCCCCTTGATATTCATTGCTTTTGCCTGTCGCCCCTTCTACCACAATGATCAAACAACTTTTAAGTTGCGTTTCTCTGGCGTGGCGCCCAGCTTCACCATGGTAATGGAAGTTTAGAGGCGCCTGTTCGGCTCTTTGTTACACATAACATTACCTCTGCCTCATCCTGCTTCCCCTTTGGGCATTTGCTGGGTTTTCTCTCACCCAGCTTTTTTCCTCTCATTTTTATCTCTGTACTCTTTGTCTGATCCCCTGTTTCCTCGACCTCTCTTCTCTGTCTTTTTCAACCATGCTTGGTTTAAAACTTCTCCTTTGTTTCTTGGCTTTAAGGGGAGGACAGGTCCTACCTCTCATCTCATCAGCTTTTTCCACAGCTTCCTGCGAGTTCGACAATGCTCGTACCAGATGAGAGAGGTGGGGGGTCACTGTGTAGTTGAACCTGTGTGGAAAAGAGAAGAGCAGAGTGGGACAGTGTGTGCAGGACCTGGCAACCGGCTTAAAGATTTCAAAAGGAGGGCTTTCATCTCAGGGGAGGTCCCCATTTCAAAAGCCTCGCTTTCTTCTTCCGGCCCCGGTAATGGAGCGTCACAGACAGCCAGCGCTCCTCTGGTCCAAGGGAGACACAGATTTCACCCCTTTTTACCATTCAGTTGGAGAGGGAGAGAAAAAGAGCTGGAAAGGGATGGAGGGGGAGAGAAGAGAAAAACATGAAAAAATTGGGCTGGAGAAGTGTGTGATGAGTGTGAAACTAGACTGGAAGAGCAAGAAGGGGGGGCTGAGGTTGGAGGAGTGTGAACGAGGGATGACAGAAGGAGGGAAGGAGGGATTGCTTACCTGCAGGGGTGACAGATGAGAGGATGGAACAAGAAAGTGCTGAGATTGCAGGGTGGGTGAACTGTACAATATATCTGACAAATGGGTGAGACGCATTACCAAACACACACACGCACGCACACACACACACACACACACACACACACACACAGCTGGCTGATTTATAGAGGTCCAGAGAGGCTGGAACAGCTGTCATTGCTAGCATCAAGTTACGGTAACTCTACATCAGGACACTTTGGTAAACATCACTTTCTACCCCAATAAAAGCAGAATTCAGTAGCAACTTCTAACAAAAATCAAGATTAATGATTTCAATATGTCGTTCTGAACTGGTACAATTTAAAATGAACGTTTTTGCTTTTGCTCTCCATGCCTCTTATTCCTATTGTTTAAATTTGATGCAGTAATTAATATTGCCCTTATTTCCCTGGCACTTTATAGCACTGATAGCACTGCTGGGTGTGTTGCTTAACAAAGCAAGTGAAAAAGCAAAAAATGGTCTTTCATTAAAAGAAGTAGAATAGCAATAATAATTGATATGGACAAAACCTAAACTCACTTGCTGAAGATTATGCAATAAGGACTAGATGTAAAAGGAGCAGCATGTTTAAAATGATGTGGGGAAGATGAGACAAGGAGCAGGCTATACCCCAGAATAGAGCTGTAATGAGAATTCGACAGAATCCACAACTTGCCCTGACAAGAACAGCTTTTTTTAAAATCCCAGCTTTATTTGGGTGTGCTATGAGCGCTAGAATAAGAGAGAAAGTAAATATGCGAGAAAATTTGTGGGTTTAAAAGATATTCACCAGAGGCTAGCCAACGTTTCACCTCCTTAGAACCTCCTTAGCATCCATTTTTGCATCTATATTGCAACAATTAAAAAAATCACTTATCGACGATTAATTAACTTTAATAATTTACAATGTGCTAAAATTTTTACCCATCACCAAAACAAATTTATAAGTGAATTATGTAGAAAGGATAGGTACTATAGATAGGAAGTTTGTTGACAAAAATTGTTTAGAAATTGATAATAGTTTTACAGTTCTAGCGCAGAACATTTTGCCAGTGGACTGTTGGCCTGATTAGGTGTTAAACTTTAGCAAATTCTGAATGCAACGTAGATTTGCTGGAAATGTATCCTCTGCTTTTAACCATCACCCTTGGTGAGCCATGAAAGGCGCCCGGGGAGCAGTGTGTGGGGACGGTGATTTGCTCAGTGCCACCTTGGCGGCGCGGGATTCGAACTGCCAACCTTCCGATTACGGGTCAGATTCCCAACCCGCTAGGCCACCACTGCACACCACTGCATGTTCTGGAACTGCTTTATGTTATTCTATGGCCAATTTTGTTCAGTGAAACACTGGGCTTCGTGCTAAGCTATTGTTTTTGCTCTACCAGCCTTTTGCTTCTTTTTACTTTTAGGTACAATGTTTGGCGGCCCATTCTGCTGCCTAACTGTCTCTGTCTCTGACATCATTATGTTGTTCGTCATGATAAGATTTAGTCAGAATGCAGCTGGAGTGTCAGAGTCGTGTGAACGAGTCCTATTATGATTCTGACGTTTTTGCTGATGCAAAAAGTTCCTTTAAAAAGAGAGAAAAAAGATATTGCCTTACATCTTCCTGCAAAACAGTAACATCTTAAAAATCGCTGTCAGGACAGAAGAAAGAAGACAGATAAGGCACTTCGGCGTGCTTGCTGCGATCCATCTGACAGCCTGACAGCTTTGTGGAGATTGAGGAGCTTCCTCTCTCTCTGCCCTCCATTCAGCCGTGTCCCCCCTCAGCCCGTGGCATTATGGGTCAGGGTTGAAGGTCATAGGCGAATAGCTCTTGATGGAGATTGTGACAGGGAGAGCGAACTCGGCCGCTCCATCACTCCAGGAGATGCCCTGCTGCTCTCTGCCACGCCTGGGGTCCTTTCACCCCTCTTATGGGGGCAGTTCCTCTCTCTGCCTGATTTTTCCCCACATAATGATCAAACCTATCAGTGATGAAAGTCACAGCAGGTGGATTGTGTATGTGTGTGTGTGTGTGTGAGGGGTTCATATCCTATCAAACTGCAAGTTTAGTTTTACATTTCAGATCACATGAAAATACGTAACATTATAAGGCACTAATTTCAAACTGGTGCAAGGTCCAAAGCTACTGTCTACTCATTGGGCTTGTTCACTAAAGGAATGTTAGGCATCCTCAGGATTTACTTAATACATAAATAAATATTAACAATAACAAAATTAATTAAAACAAATACAATAGGAATGAAAAATAATATTTAATTTTGTTGGCACATTGACCCACTGACAGTTGTGGATTTAAATCATGTACAACTATCTGGCTGGACAAATATAAACAAATATAAAAGGTAGTTTCTCTTCTTCAAGATGCATATAACTACCAATCTGTTCTTTATGGATCTATTTATCTAAATACTGATTTCACCAAACTTTAACAGGGAACAGTACAGCGCTTCATGCTAGTTTTAAAGTAGTGCCTTTAATGTGGTATAACTAATCAGAAGTCTAGACTTATTCAGAAATAACATTAATAAATAATTGATGACACACACACACACACACACACACGTGCAGAAAGCATACTACCAGTCAAAAATTTGGACTTACTTCGTGCCGGTTATGGAGACTACATATGGAGAAAATTTGGACTTTGGCGAGACTCAAATGTTAAACTTTTTTTTTTTAAACATAACATCACATGTCGTATTTCATAGTCCTGTGTCCAGTCCAGTTAGTCCAGTACAATAAATGCAAGACCCATAAAACAGTAGATGTGTCCAAACTTTTGACTGATAATGTAAAAGTGCATCATAAAAACACACATAAAACATACCCTAAATTCTTGCAAGGTTTAATTAATGAAATTAGGCAGAAGTGCACTGGATGTAATTATGCTGTAATTTGAAGGCATGTTTCATCAGGGACAAATACAGCACACATCCCTTAAGCAAGGCTTAATTTGTGCCCTAGGCTGCTTCCAAACACGACCTCATCTCTTTAAACATATGCCGCTTGGTCCTGTCCCCGAAGAGCTGGGCGATTTAATTAATCCAGAGCACCCATCTGCAGAGTGTGTCACCTCTAACGTGGTGGTGTGGCCCTTGAGTCCAACACTCACAGTCATTTGTGAATGCATAGATGCATACCAATGTACATAGGCCAGCATATGGACTGTGCATGAGAGTACAAATGTATGCTTAGGCACTGGGCAAGCACACACGGAACACACAACGATGAACACAAGAATCGGCAATTCCCCCTAAGACCCCTAAAGACCTTTAGCTGCCTAGTAAAACCAACCAGAGAACACATACACATCATGCCCCTGACACTCCAGCAGCCTCCTGAGTCTGCACAGCCCTTAATAAAAATGTTAATTGAAACAAAGTCTCTGGTTAGAGATTTGGCCCTGCTGCACGGCACCCATCACACAGGCGCTGGAGTGTTACGAGGGCCTAGAAAAGTCATTAATTTTATCTGCTCAGACGAGTCAACTGTAAATTCACAAATAAGAGAGAGAGAGAGAGAGAGAGAGAGGGGAGGAATGAAAGTTTGTGGGAAGGAGGAGAAGAAGAAGAGGACAGAAGACAGGAAATAAGAGAATGAGGGAGCAGGGTGCCATAGGCCCAAGCCAAGCCATAACTTCCGATGCGACTGCATTTTTAATTTCCAAAGTGGGCGATATTTTAAGGAAGTGGTGTGCCTTCGGCAAGCGCAGGCTACCTGCCACCCACTAAATAAACCAGCAAAGCAATTTATCTGTGCCCTCCCTCTTTCTCTCCATCTTTTATTTCTGTGCTCACACTGATGTTTGCCTCAGCGGCAGTGTGGGGGCTCAGCAGGTCCCTAGGACTTATTTGAAATAAGTTTAGCATCATTTAAACTCCCAGACGCCGGCCTAGATTTATCGAGTCAAGCCGAGCTGAGCCGGACCGACTGTATGTATTTCTGAGGCACAAGCTGTGCGACACCAGCGGTCACATTAATGTTTACAAGATAAATCTCTGTGTCAAAAACTCCTGCTGAAGAAATGGCAGTACAATAAAGTGTAATATAAAACACACACTGAAAGAGCAGAAATATTTCAAAATGGTTGCTTACAGCATGAAAAGCTGGTTTCACTGAAATGAACATGGGTACCTTGACCGCTGTGGTCCAGTTGACCTGTATCATTTGACCAGTCAGATGAACACTGGTCATGCATCATCTTGGTAGATCTTGGCAGTACAATTGGCAGATAGTGCAGCTGTGGTCAATTGCATTGTATTTCTTACATGAAGCACAGACAGCTGTGGTGCAGACTATTCACTGTGGAGTCTGTGGAATTAGGTGTTGCCAGAGGTACGATAATTATTGTATTTGTAGCATAATTTCATGGTATGAAAAATCAATAATGTATAATCAGTTTTAGCATGACAAAGTACATATGTCTGTTTTGTAACGGTTCAGGTCAGTTTGTAGAGGAGGAAACTCTGGTGACGCACGAAGGCGAAGAGAAGGTGGGCCCACCAGGAGAAAAAAAAAACACGTCATACCGCTGCTGGGGTTTCCTTCACACCCTTTATTGGCCTCAGTTCTGCCATGTTGGTAACCGCTCACACAGGAGGTGGGGACATAACACCTGCCAAACTGCTTAAATGTAATAAAAAAAGGACCACAGGAGCCTGGACCAGGTTGCTTGGTCCCTCTGCTTTATGAAACGTCAATCTGAATAGAGACTGGGGCAGACAAATAGCTCCGAACATAGTGCCGATTTTAAAGACATACTGTATTTACAGCATTTATCAGATGCCTGTATCCAGAGTGACTTACAGTCAGTAGTTACAGGGACAGTCCCCCTGGAGCAACTTAGGGTTAAGTGTCTTGCTCTGGGACAAAATGGTAGTAAGTGGGATTTGAACCCGGGTCTTCTGGTTCATAGGCGAGGGTGTTACCCAATGGGCTACTACCACCTAGCATCGGATGCATAAAAATACTACCAAAATATACAACTGTTACAAGTTGCAGTTAGGGAAGATGCAAAGATGAAGCATGCGCAGCATCCCATAAACATACAGAAATTAAAGAAAGAAAGACCCCAGTTTTACTGGGTGGTTGAAGTCTGTAGCTAGCATTAACAGTTTTCTGTCACTGTGCAACGTGCAAATGATATTCTGGGCCGTTCAGTGTAAGAACTCATTCTGTACTTCACACAGAGGTTGTTTTTACCAATGTTTCAATCATTTTTCTCAAAATACAATAATTTTAAGATGCTGGTACGATACTTCAACATTTAGGATCTGGCAACACTGTCTGGATGAGAGGGAGGGCATGCTGGTATACCAGGGCCACGATTCAGAGGCAATCAAGGCTGTGCATGGTATTCAGAGCAACAGCATGGGTCAATTGTGTGACATTTATACAGTTGCAGCCAAAAGTTTTGAGAAATACACAAATTCTGGTTTTCACAATGTTTGCTGCTTTAGTGATTTTAGATCTTTTAGATCCATTCCTTCATAAACAGTGCTTGGAGTTTGTCAGAATTGACTTGAGGGTGGACTACAAGTGACTACTAGGTCTCAGTTGGATGTATTGGTACCGTGCTTTATTCATGTCTGAGTTCTTAGGCAAAATTGTGAGTGAGCTCCACACATGAATGTTGGCACGAGACATTACTGATGGTACAGATTGACAAAGTTCTGTGGATGCAGAATGAAACGTCTCTACATTAAAGAAAGAAAGTTCAGTTGCCATGACTGAACTTTCAGACATTGCTGCTCACCTTTTCTATTCCGGACAGTCATTTTTCCAGATGGCCCTAACAACCGGAAACGGGTTTCATCAGAGAAAATTACCTTACCCAGTCCTCAGTAGTCCAATCCCTGTACTTTTTGCAGAACAACGCTTTCACTGCATGTGTAGCGCATGTCATGATTGGACTGAAAGCAGCTTTAAGCTCTGTTTGTAACTCATGTAACCAATGGGAAATCTTTGTTGTTCCATGATGATGACTCCAATGTCCTCTATTATGAAAATTTCACTTTGTGAGATTATTTAACATTAATACGAGTTCTGCTAGCCTGTCTATGGTCCTGCAGTGGCTCGTAATGTTGATATGTATAAAGCGTGCTTTGGACATTCTGCTTCATCGTTCAGAGAGCAGCAGCTCAGACAGTTGGACCTGGAATGTTTTCCCTAGTGTCATCATAAGGGGAAACGTTAACTCTCGTTTCTCATGCTCTGTAGACCCAGAGAATCTTCCACCCCGCCCCTAAATACCCCAACGTGCAAAGCATTGCGGTTGCTTGGTGAGTGGATGTGAAAATGTGTTTTTTGTAGTTCCATCAAGCAAGACTCTGTAGAAACAGTGGGTTCATTTAAATTTTTTTTGGAAAAGTGCCGACACGACTTCCTGTCCATTGTGGTTGGTGAATGGTGTTGATGACATAATTTCAGGCCACTCTCCTTCTTGTCACGCCTCTCTCCACCTCATTATCATTTAAAGTGACACACACCAAAATGGTGCATCCTGGGGAAATCTCACTGTGTGAATGGCTAAAAGTGGCTGTAACTCTGTACCAAGACTGAATTTCAGAAAAAGACTTCAGGTACAGTATTGGGGAACGCTAAGACCTATATAAAAACAAATAAATAAAAACCTTTAAAGCTTTAAAACATTAGTTTTGTTACTTGTGCCCATGTTACTTGTGCCCACACTATCAAGACTCTCCCTACACTTTGTGAATCTCTGGTCTTTGTGATCTCAGGTCTGGTGAGCCTGTAAGATTGCAGTATGTGATGGTCATGGCAGGAAATAATGCTCTGCTTACATTAACATCTCTCAAGATTATAAACTCTTGCACCCATTAACTAGTTTAAAATGTAGTGGTAGTGGCTTAGGGGATAACACACTCGCCTATGAACCAGGAGACCCAGGTTCAAACCCCACTTACTACCATTGTGTCCCTGAGCAAGACACTTAACCATAAGTTGCTCCAGGGGGGGACTGTCCCTGTAACTACTGATTGTAAGTCGCTCTGGATAAGGGCGTCTGATAAATGCTGCAAATGTAAATGTAAATGTAAAATAATTTGTATGTACATGTTCTTCTGGTCAGATGGCAAAGACAGGAAATATTTATTTGGTCCTGGCATAATAGGTCAAAATAATAAGGGCAATCATCAAAAGCCGCTTCACTAGATGCTCATTAACATGAGTGAATGATAAGAAAGAGTTCAGAATAAACCTTCAGGACTCTTGGAATCAATCCCTGTTGGCTAAGACAAGAGTGTGAAATGCAGCCATAACAGCAAAAGCGCCCCACTTTCAAGAGCCACAAATGTTGACCTTATTTGCTGTTTTGGGGTTTATTTCATAACCTCATGTGTGTTATTTCATAGTCCTGTGTGTTAAATTTTGTTCTAGAATGCAAAACCTCTAAATGACTATTTATGGTTAACCTTTTGACTGGTAGTGTATGTGCTGGTGTAAGCCCTGAACTTGTTGACTATCTTCTGCTGAAAACAGGCTCTCATGGCTTTGTTAATTATTACCAATTCTGGCATGGCCACCATTCAGCTGCCAGCCCCCCAGGGAGAGCGTGATCAACCAAGGGGACAGTGACCCGGAAATGTCCAGATTAAAAGCCAGGCGGCCATTTTGGATGCTGCCTGCTCTTTGGAGAATTAATTCTCATAAATGCTAGCCATCCAAAAAAGTACTTGCTCTCCCAAATGATTAACTTTTCTCTAAGCCTGACCACAAGTTTTGCCTGTGCCTTTTTTTACCTCCAAGACAGAATGTTATCAACCCATTCTCCTAGCCACGACAATCCAAGAACCTCAGCCTGTGACATCCAATATGAGCCCACACCTGACTCTTGCTCCTGGAACAGCCATTTTCCTGTTCTCCCGTGCCCGGGTAAACCCAAGCCTTTTCCCCTCGCTCTCTGTCCCCACAGAGCCAGACTCTCCATCCTCCCATGCTGCTGCGTGCCCTGCTTCCCACTCCCGCCTTCAATCTCCCTCCATCGTGCCAAGCGCCTTCGGGTCTCCTCTCCTGCTCCATCAGTAGACATTCCCCCGGCTGAAAAGGATGGTTCTGCACCAAAAAGGTCTGCAAGTGCGTCCCCGAACTCAGGCGATGACAAATTCCTATAATATACAAAAATAACACATTACAGACAGGTATACACTGAACTTTTAATTGCCCTTTGACACCTGCCCCAGTGACTTGAACGAAAATCTGCCCTTGGTGTCTTGTCCCCTTCAACTACTGTAATTTTGAATGTTTTGGGGTAGTTTAGAGACTTCTCCAGCAGACGAAGGAATAAACTATGCAGCTGTCAGGACCAGGTTGTTGTCGGGACCCTGGGGGAAATAAAGGAGGCAAGTGACGGCGCTGCAAATAAGGCTTTCAGGATATAGTCATTATCTTTCCACACAGGCGTGCTCTTTCCTTGTCAGGAAGGATCTATTTGGGGAGTTATAGTGCTGTTAATGCTATTCAACATATTCAACAAACCTTGAACATATGGATTCTTTTTTCCAGAAGTAAATGACAAGATTTATGTTCTTCGGTTGTTTTTAGTTGTTTGGATAAAATCCAGATCCCCCATGAGAGACAACAGCATTTTTAAATAATCTGAATATACTGTCCACCAGAGATGACATGTGGGGAGAAAATCATCAGAGTGTCTGCATAAGATGATTTTAAAGATTACTTCTATGTTGTAGGATTTTTTTTCCTGGATAGATTGAAAAAAACACTTTAGGGGCAGTGGGTGATTTTGAGCAAGAGGAAGAAGGAGATCAGATTCCCTTAATTCACAGTCATTGCACCACATTGTCCTTGGTACGATTCCTTTAAGTGTAATTTTGTTATAGTAATTTTCTTCACTTTTGTTTATGCCACTCTGGTAAAAGACGTAATTGATCTAACATGCAATGTCTTGGAGCATAACCCAATAAACAGCCATTTTCAAATCTGCCATGCAGCATTTTCAAAAACTCCTCTTGTTCATCTTTCATGTCCCTGATGAAGGATTAATTAAATTTTTTGCTCAGCTTTGATGAATGTCAGCAGGACGACTTGTGTCTTGTTAATTAATTTCTTTAATCGGCTGCAAAAATGCAGACAAAAATGCCTTTGATGACTCAAACACCAGCAAGATGTGTAAAAACTATCTAAAGCATTCCTGAAACATAATTATATATTTAAAAACATAATTATACATTGATGTTTGAAGATATTATGCCTCCGTGGTTCTCTTTTCACAGCCCCCTCTGCCCAGCATCCACTTTGATTATTTGATAGGATCTGCAAAGTTTATGGGACATTGAGACAAAATGATTCTATATATGTTACTGTCACAGTATCACTGTAATAAATCGCATAAGCATGAAGATCTTCAGTCATTTGCTACACCCTGAATAAAAGGACTATATATTCCATTCATATTGGTGAAACCTGTAATGGCCTATCGGGTAAGAAAGCGCACTCGTAACTGAAAAGTTGCGGGTTCAAATCCTGAATCGCCAAGGTGCCGATTCTGTAAGACTAAGGGTGACTTACATTTACAGCATTTATCAGACGCCCTTAGCATGCATTTGGGCAATGGAAAGAATCTCCTGGATTCAAACTCACAACCATGTGGCCCTGCTCCCATTAGCAGCTTGCATAGATTCCCCATTACAGATGCCTGAATCCAACTATGTAATCTGCTATTATAGCTATGCTTTTGTAAATGAAATAATTCCATAAAAATGAACAAAAAAGTTTTAAATGTTTGTCTTTGGCTAACAGCCTTTAGATTAAAGTCTTCTGTTTTGTTCAAGAAACATCCAAAGTCCATTTTCCAAGGACTCTGAACTTGAGCTATCCAACTTTTCCAAATCACATTAAAGTGATTGCTGTGACACTCACCTTAAAAGAAGAGAGAGGACGTAAACCTGGAAAAAATATCAGTCTTTTTTTTTTGAGATCTCAGAAGATGAAAGGGGGAAATGGTTTGCAGGCAAAGTGACATTTTCCTGTCTGATTTGTGTCTTTCATGAGAAACTGGTGTGGTGGGAATGTGATCACCCCCTCCTCTCTCTCACCTAGATACTTTGAAAGTTGTCAATAAGTCAGACAGTTGCTCTGAAGTTGAAGCCCTAATCAAACACTTTTTTGCAGACATCAGACTTTCTCATGTGAGAGAATCTGAAGGCTCGTATATCACATCTTCAAATATTTTTGGCCCTCTCACCATCACTCACCAAAAAAAACCCCAAACATCTCTTTAGACTAAAATGCCCATCAGATAACATGAGAAAGTAGCTGATATTTCACATTTGAGACCTTTCTCCCTTGCTGCAATGACTACATGACTAAATATATATTGCAGATCATTTTTGAACTTTTTTTGACCTAAAATCCTCCTGATTTTAGTAAAACCAACAATTCCAAACATTCACTATTTTTTGTGTTTGGCTGTCATTTATTGACAGACTTTTCTGGGTGGGCAGAATTGGAACACACCTCTTAATTCAATACAAGTGATTCAACTCCATTGACACAGGTATATAAAACCAAGCAACCAGGCTTGTCGTGTCTCCCACCATGTGCACTGCCATCAGCACAAAATATGTCTGATAAATGCTAAAATTCAACATCCTCCCTGATTTGATTTTACAAATCGACTACGGGGCGTGGCACTGCGATAGGTGGTTTGTGAAATTTCATCTTTGCAGGCTATTCCATTTTCAACTACAAGTGGTATCATCGGCAAGTGGAAGTGGAAGCGCATGTGAAGTCAAAAAACAACTGCTAAAGATCATGGCAGATACATCACAAATGCTCTGCTGATTACAGAACTGAAGAGTTTAACATTTCCACTGGCATTGACAAGCTCAAAAACTGTGGCGGGAGCTGGATTGAAGTACTGCACACAAGCCTCATATCATTAAGTTTGGTATTTATTCAGAATTCGAAACAAAATTAATGTCGACAAGCAAAGGATAAATTAATCCAGTCTCACTTACAGCACAGGTGGGTGACAGACAAATAATAAAAAAAATTACACGGACATAAAAACAAGCTGAGGCCGAAAACCTGGACATTTCAGCCTGCAGATCTCTGCATGACCATCATCACAAAAATGTCAAACATAACCCCAGTTTGAAGCTCCTGGGGCTCCGGTTTGTTCAGACAGAGCATTTAAATATGCAGACAGAGATGCAAGTGGTGCATTGCTGCTAATTGGTGGTCAGTGTGTGAGGAAAGCTAGTGGCATTTAAACTATTAGCAACGTGTACTGAGACTAAAACTCTCCTGATCAGTTTCAACAAAGACAGCGAGACACTAGGTCTCCACCCTGTTTAAATGTTCACAAATAAATTGAGTGTGTGTGTGTGTGCCTTAGATCGGCTGGTTGCGGCAGACAGGTGCAGAACCAGCTGTGTTCTTTGTTGCAGAGCTGATTTTGGGCAAGCACTTGGTGTCCACAGAGCTGCGATTGACTCCAGGGGGTGGGGTGGGGTTGCATCAGCTGCCGTATTTAACATTTACAGCTCTGTGAGCTCCAATCTTTCACAAAGGCTTGGATATAGTCAGACTGAGACTGTAACAAACACTAATGAGTTATTGATTCACATCAGAAATTTCATACATAATGGTGCAAAATAGACAGTTTAAGGGCAGCGATCTTCACAACAATGGGTCTACTGCACCATCATCTCTCAACTCATCAGTGCTTAATACAGGATCACAAAAGCTGAAATTTAGTTTTAGTCAATATACATTTTTTTAAGTGTGCAAAATTTTGTAACCTAATGCCATTAGGATTATTTATCGACCTGGATTTAAAATGGAACAATATGTTAATGACAGAAATTGTCTTAATGTTTTCAATTTCTCCATTGGAATTATGTAGGGATAGCAACAAAACACTGCATCATGTCATCTGTATGTTTATAGGGGAGGGGGGACATAATTGGTACCTTAAATGGCTATGCAAGTGGGAATGCATTTATGTTCTGTTTATTCTCAATAGAGTCTGATGTTCTCTTGCAAACATGTCCTGTGCCTGCAATGCAGAGTGACAAGAACCAGTTTTACTTACTGAGTATACAGTGTACGTAATAAGTATAAAAACATTGCTATACCCTAGACTGTGCCCTTAACAGGCTTTAGAATTATTCTTAATGATGACTTCAACATGCATGTCTTTTTCTGTCTGCTTGACTGTTTCAATAACCCATCGTCCTCACATGTAAAAAAGATTCTTTATCAGCCCCTGTGCCATAAAGTTTGTGGCTGGACCTTGCAAAAGGCGCTTTGTAGGGCTTTGCATCACATTTCTCACCTATGGGTGTAACACATTTTACTTTCATGCCAATTGTGCCCAGCCAGCCACTGAAGATTCATGCATTTATCGATTCATTATTCAAGTGCTCTTCTAGTATAATGCTGGTCAGGTATTATGTACTGCTTCTGCGCTTTGGTGTCTAGCGTGGTCAGGACGGAAGAGGTATGTGTTTTTAACAAAACTTTGTGTTTGCTTTATATTTTGTTGCATTAACTTTTAACGATGAAAGGTGAGATGCTGTCTAACCCTAAAAAGACAGTGAGTGAATCCCCAGTAACAATGTGTAAGATGGGACATTCTGCAGGACCACAATACTTCTGCACCTTTTGTCTTGTGGAGAGGCAATTTTAGCCCCTACACAATAATGAGGTCTAACATAATTAAAATATTGAAAGTACACAGAAGGATGTCCAATTTCTAAAAGAGAGATACTATTTCAGCTTTACTTGATTGGCACAATTGGTGTTAAATTAACCAATAGAAATTAAAGAGAAGAAGTTCCGCCTTATGCTTTTCTGAACATAACTGGCAGTAGCCATTTTTCTGTCCTTTCTGTGGCACTGCATGCTTGCTTGCAGTTCTCAAAAAAGATCTGCATTCCTTGCTGATAGCGCATAAATGAGCTAAACGTACGTGCACCAGATCTCACTTTCGTTTTGGTCAGTGATCTGAACTGTGATGGGACACGAGGAAAGTGACAAGGCTGGTAGGAGTGTTACGATTTCCAAGCTTTGGATTCCTAGAGGTTCCATTCTCTTTACTTGGATATTAAATTTCTCTGAACTTGAACTTGAGCCCGGAACTGAAGAAACAGAACGAGATCAATAAGACTTAACTTTTAATACTTTTATTTTATTGTGTTATAAATATTGTGGAAATTGTTTATTGCTTAATGTATATGTACTGTGTGTTGAAATTGAAATACTTTATCGGTTAGCTAAATTCCCAGAGTCCACTCAGTAGTTAGAGAAACGTGAATTCATATATCTGTCTTTATTTCTGCTTAAGAAATCATTTACTCTGTTCATCTTCTCTGATTTATTCATTTACCTATTTCTTCAAATTACAACATTAGAATTACTGCATGCTGGGTGGCATAAATCCCATACAATCTTTAAATACACTGTAACCCCGCCTCCTTATTGAGCCTTGAGCTGACCCAATTGCTACACAATCACCTCTTTGTTCTCCATATCTTTGTCAAATGGCATTCTGTTGTCTCCCCCATATGGGAGACAGCGGTGGCGTGACAAGACGCCCCCCGGTCTAGGGGCAGTGGTGGCCTAGTGGTTAAGGAAGCGGCCCCAAATCAGAAGGTTGCCGGTTCGAATCCCGATCTGCCAAGGTGCCACTGAAGTGCCACTGAGCAAAGCACCGTCCCCACACACTGCTCCCCGGGCACCTGTTATGGCTGCCCACTGCTCACTAAGGGTGATGGGTTAATATTTCACTGTGTGCACTGTGTGCTGTGTTTCACAATGGCAATCTCTTCACTTTAGGCACTTACAAATGTACAGTACATGACAAAAGTTTGGGCACATTCTCATTGAATGTGTTTTCTTTATTTTCATGACCATTTACATTTGTAGATTCTCATTGAAGGCATCAAAACTATGAATGAACACATGTGGAGTTATGTACTTAACAAAAAGTGGAGACCTGGCCTCCACAGTCACCGGACCTGAACCCAATCCAGATGGTTTGTGGTGAGCTGGACCGCAGAGTGAAGGTAAAGGGGCCAACAAGTGCTAAACACCTCTGGGAACTCCTTCAAGACTGTTGGAAAACCATTTCAGGTGACGACCTCTTGAAGCTCATTGAGAGAATACCAAGAGTGTGCAAAGCAGTAATCAGAGCAAAGGGCGGCTATTTTGAAGAAACTAGAATATAAAACACGTTCTCAGTTATTTCACCTTTTTTTGTTAAGTACATAACTCCACATGTGTTCATTCATAGTTTTGATGCCTTCAGTGAGAATCTACCAACGTAAATGGTCATGAAAATAAAGAAAACACATTGAATGAGAAGGTGTGTCCAAACTTTTGGCCTGTACTGTATATACAAGACACTTTGTTGCCACTCTGCAGAAAATGTTTTGTCATTAAAGTCTTATGTGTTTACATAAGAACAGTACTATAGTACTTCATATTAATACTGCAGTCTTAAATGTTTCAGTGCAGCTCAGTGAAAGGGTATTATAGCATGACAGAAAAAGAAAACATGTGCAGTCTGTGGTCATTAACAGATTTTTTCAGACACTCGCATTTAAAACAAACATGAAAATGTTGCCTGTACCTCTGAACCGTTGCATGTTGTGCTAAAACCAGTGTCCTTTCAGCTTGACTTGTTTGAAGCAGCATGGCCTGTTAGCGGCCTGATATAAAATGGAAATCCCAAGAATCCTTGTTTTTTTCTTCACTTTTGCAAATGGCTAGTTCTGTGTTGAATTTTTGAGGCCATTCAGGCTCAATTACACAGCACACGCTCGTCAGCGTCATTTTTTATAATTGAGACTCTCCACTCGCTCTGAGCAGCTTGTGAGCAGCTCTTCCAGCTCAAACAGCGGAGAGGAAAAAAAAAGAATTAATTCCGGAGTTTACCGCTAATTGAAAGCACTGTCTTTTTTCCTTTCCCTTGAGTTGAAGGCTTCACCGCTACAGGTGTAACTTGCCGTTTAATGACCAATTAATGGGCTTGGGTTGGGCAAACGCTCCTGGCTTATGACTGACAGACAGTTCTTGAACGTCTGGCATCGAGAGACACTTGACATTGAGAGCCTTTTGACAGGATGAAGGAGGTTGATGAGAGAAAAGCTGCAGCGAATTTGCAGTACTAATGCAACACCAGAGTACACATTGCAAAGTGCCCATTTGCCTATATTGTTCATTTACAATACAATATACCATTAATTTACCATTGTCTATGAATGTATGTAAACCAGAATGACATAGGAGGGGTAACTCAACACTGGTTCTCAAACCTTCCCTTGTTTGGTGAGACTTGGTTGATCTGATGATCTAATCGGATGCTGCTTGTTAATTACCAACATGGAGGGGTGCTACTACAGTTGTTTTGACTGCATTCCCGTGAAGGACCTTGTTTGCTCTTGGTTTCTGATTCCTGGATTGTCATGTTTTGCCAGATTGTTTTTGGATTATCGTCCCCACCCGTGAAGGTATAGTCACGATGCAAGATGTTCCATGCACTCCAGGCCATATACATACGGTTTCGCTTGTATTTGTTTCTGGTCCCTTTTGTTATTGTCACCACCGGAGTTGGGAGGCACACGGGCAGACATCACAGGTTCGGAACTGCAGGCTGGGGATCGGCTGGCGTGGAGCTTGGCTGCGGGTGGACATTGTGGAACAGGGGCTAGATGATTGGACGGGCACTAGGCACGGTACGTGGAGTTCAGGGTGGCCGTGGAGGGGGAGAACCAGAGCGTGGCAGGTCTGAGCATGATCCGGGGTCAGGAGAGGTGGTAGGGTCGGGCGGCAGGACGACGGGCCAAGGGACATGTAAATAGTGGAGGCCAAAAGGAGCAGGCAAGTCTTGTGGTTGTTGATTCAGGATAAGGGTCATAAGGCAAGAATTCAAATGCAGTGTTATAGGGCTAGCGTCAATGAAATAACTCAATGAGCGGGCAGGATGCAGGGTTATCCGGGTCGTTGTTGTCTGTCGTTGTCGCCAGCCCCCTGTTTATGGAATCATGGATGAGTCCTGAATAAGCGGACCCGTAATCCGCTTATTCAGTGGAGGCCAGTGTTGCCCAGTGTCACTTGCACTCTTTTTTTGCACTGCAACCTGAGTTTTTTGGATTATTTAAAATGCTTTACAGTGAAAATTTATTTACTCTGTTTATTAAGTATTTTATTAAGTTTAACATTAAGTATGTTGTAATAAAATTAAAGTTTGCATTTTCACTTTCCATTGTGCACCCATTGTTATAAAAATTAAAAGAACCTCAAAAAGGCATATGTTGTCTCTCTCTCCATACATTGTGTTAATTCATCTGGAGGCAATATTCTGCTCTATTACCAGGATGTTTAATATGATCTTCTTCACAGGATATAATTGTACTTCTTAGGCCATGGGGCCTTATGAACAATTTGTCCTCTCATCACAGCATGAAATGTGAACTAAATTGAGTTGTAAGGTGATATTGGCAGAGATTATTCTGGAATGGAAATTCAACATTAGAGGTTAATTTTCATTCACTGACCCCCATTCTCTTCTATGTATTTCTCCAACTCACTCTGATTATTTAAAATTTAAAGGTTTGGAAGAATCTTTCCATATTAGCACTCTGGTTGAAGAATCTTGTTGTGTGATGTCAGAATACGGTCACTATGGACTCACCCCATTAGTAATGATGAAGGGGTCAGTTGTGTTTCACCCACTGAAGATAATGGGCCATGAAGGTTTTTCAAAATCCAAAGGCTAAAACAAGGACAAATGCAGATATAGTAGAAAATGTAACTAAAATGTTGAGCCAAAGATTTTGTCCTCATGTCTCATTGGCCACATTCTTTCTGCCACTGTAACCCCATAAAATTAGATTTTATTTTAATATTGTAATATTAGAAGGCATGACTGTGGTTTAGAGGTTAATGGAGGAGTGTTAAGTGGTGGTATGAAAAGCAATTCAGTGTAAATCACATGATGTGTGATCTGCTTATAATGATTAGGATGTCCACTGACTTCTTAATGTATCTTATACATATCAAAGAAAATAAGTTTATAAAGATTATCAAGTAGTAATGAACACTACAAACAAAAATTATGTGATGCAGGTATATATAAGGGAAAGGACAAAGGTGGAACTTAAAGAACCACCGAAGTCCAAAGCCCCAAGATTACACTGTCGATAATGATCTTGTCATTTACTTTACTTTTCTTCTTTGTTTGTGTTCCAGTGGGAATAAACATGTTTTATTATATTGCAGTTATAAGGGCATTTTGTGCCTTGTATTATGCTACCTCAGCTGTAAAATCCACCCCCCAAAAAACACACTAGCCATTCAGTCAGTGAGTCATTTCGGGAAATGAATTCATATTCACGGTGTCCTTGCTCACTGCGGAAACTTGGTGTCCTATTTGCATGGAACATGGGAGCGGAAATATGAAATAGGCAGGAATGAACAAATGAACCATCTGGGATGCTGCCCAAGCAATTAACCAAAGCAGAGACTGGACAAGGTTCAGTGCTGCTCCGCTGGCTTCGCCTGGAACAGGATGAGGTTCAATTTGCTCCTTTGTATTCAGCGACCGCTGGGTTTATTTGACGTCACTCGCACCACAGTGATTTCTGAAGTGATATTATCAGCATGTCTTCGGATGCAAGAGCAAAGTTTCGGTACACATTGCCCCAGGAACTGGAGGTTGTGTGTCTCTCTGTGTGTATTCAAGGCACTTCAATGAATTTCTGCCAACCCTGCACACTTAGTGTCTGTGAGGCTCCCACACCAACTTCTCTCAATGTGAGGAGAGTGCTCATGCATAATAATTTTCCCTCTGTTCCTCCGTCAAATCTGCAATCCACCCTGTGCACCCTTCACCGCCTGCCCCCACTCGTTTTTTGTGTGTCTGTCTGTCCATTATCAGCTGCTGTATCCCTCCCCATCTGTAGTCTTCTGTAATTACAGGACAATAATTACTGATTCTGTACAGCAGAGTAAAGTACAAGTGAACAAGTGTTCGAATTAGAACATGTTTTATGATCTGATCTGAAGGTTGCCGGTTTACATTTACATTTAGAGAGTTTATCAGACGCCCTTATCCAGAGTGACTAACAATCAGTAGTTACAGGGACAGTCCCCCTGGAGAAACTTAGGGACACAATGGTAATGGGATTTGAACCTAGGTCTTCTGGTTCATAGGCGAGTGTGTTACCCACTAGGCTACTACCACCCGTCGGTTTGAATCCCGAACAGCTATGGTACCACTGAGGTGCCACTGAGCGAAGCACCGTCCCCACACACTGCTCCCCTTCCAAGGCTGCCCACTGTTCACCAAGAGTGATGGTTAAAAGCAGAGGACAAATTTCATTGTGTCACCATGTGCTGTGCTGCAGTGTATCACAATGTGTACCACTTCCATTTTTCACTTTCACTTCACTTCAATTCCTTGTTTCCTTGTGCCTTGTTATCCTTGTACATGTATAACCTGCATAGATTGGATATGTTATTGACTAAGTTATGGTATATATCTGATGGTATTTAACAAACCATTACTTTTTTAATTGCACCTGCCTTCTTTTGTCCTCTTTGGAGTGTGAGTCAAACCATTTGGATAAAGAAGTACTGCACAGTTTGGGCATTAAACCTCTCTCTCTATGCCATCTCGTCACCATTAGTGACTAGACCTACCACCTTTTTGTGCTAAATTCATAATGTTGGAGCTTTAGTACACTGTACTACCACATGTAGCCCTCGCGCACAGCACGAGGATTGCGTACCCCAGCTGTGCACACGTTGACCACCTTGGACCAGGATCTTCACCAACGCCCAAGTGGACTGGGAAAACGCAGACCCGGAAGATGTCAGTGAAGACAAGGCTAACTGGTGGGCAAATGTGGGATTTAAAAGTGGCATTTAAAAAATATTAAAAAGTGGGATTGTAATCTTTTATAATAACTATATAAAGTGCATACAAATGGATGATTAGTAAAAATAATGAGTGTATAGCTAAGGTTATCCATTGAATTTGCACAGTGCATACTGTTCCTCTTTTTAACTGTAGTGTCCATCAATTTAGAGCCTGGGGGCTTGGATTATTTGAACCTGTCAGTTATAAAGCCTTTGCAAGGCGGTGCAAAGGTAAACCTAGGCTGAAATTTGTTAGCTGCTGTTTGCTGCTCTCCAGGGTGCAGATCTGTACAGTAGGGCAAAACCTGGCAAATATCACTTCAAGACATTTTAGCCTGATTTTAGGACCTTCCTGTAATGTCTAACCTTTACGTAGTGGGTTCGAGAGCTTGCTCCTGGATGTGCTGAGCTGTCAGACAGTGTTGAGTAGACACAGGAGGGGAATAAAAGGAAAAGAAGGAGAAAAAAAGCTGCCAAAGTTGATGCCATTTGAAGTTGGGCATTATTGCTTTAGAATCAGATCAAAGGCGAGAGATGGTAGGACGTCCTATGAAAGAAACGCCAGAATATGCTGAAAAAGGAAGAAAGGTGTGTTGAGTCATTCATTTGACATTGACTTTATTTCATTTGTTTATTTCCTTTCTTCAGCCTGCATAAATAAACATGTTTGCGCTGGAATACAGAGCCGTGGCTGTGGGTGCATTGGTGCAAATTGCTTCCATTTCTACGTCTATCTTCCCTGCTTGTGCCTCTCAGTTCCTTTCCCTTCACTCCATCCATTGTTCTTATCTCCTTTCTATTCTCCGTCTTCTTGTTACCTGAAACTCTATTAATCTGAGTCAGACAGACTTGTGTAAATTTAGCCTTGTCTGCAGTGCACCCCCATACCCCCCAACTCCATTTATATGCATTACCCTGGATTCTATCAGACGAAGGTTACAGGTGCCGTGCTTAGTGCCATCTTCATTTAAAGACCCCCTGTAGCACAGAATTATGGGAGTGATTTCATAGATAACTCACCTGTACAGGGAGCATTCATACAGCCATCTACAGAAAATGGATTCTTAAATGCTATTGTAAACACTGGGTGTGAACAGACACAAGTCCAAATTGATCTCTAGAGAATTTGCACAAATTGATTAGAAACAGTATACTGTAGAAAATGTGTCTCACCTTATACATACTATTGATTTGTTGAATTTCGAAGCTGTTGGGAAATTTTCTGGACAACTGGTCAGCTATAAATCCAGTTATGAAAATGCCCAATCATCGGTGGCTCTAGAATTGGTTCAGAATTGGTGTGCTGTGGACAAGTATAGTTTTTTTCTTATATTTTACGTATTCCTTTAGTTCATGACAATGTTAATCCTTCACACTCTTCAGTAGTTAAAAGAACTATTTGCTCAAGAAAATTCTTCAATAATTGTCTACATAGTTTGAATTGTAAGGCAAGCTGAGCTCCCTGAAAGATTTCATTAAAGACCACAAGTGTGGCAACCAATAAATAGCTGGCCTAACTCTTAATGAACACACTAATGCTAATGCATTTGCTCAGGAAAAATGCTGGCTCCATGCTCAGAAAGTTCAAAACATTTTAATTTCTGTCCTAAACATTGCAAAGTGACTGTCCCATTGCACAAGTCATCACCCCATTTAAAGTCAGTGTGAAGTGCTGAAGTGCAACACCAACCACCAGGAGATAAACCGGCCTCTCCTGAGTGCAGAGGACAAGGAGAGGCATCTCAACACAGGTTTGTGGGCAGAGTGAATCGCGGTACTGCATTGAGAGGATTGCAGCTTCTTGGATCTCCCCAGTCATGCCCCAGTCATACCATTATCACAACCCGACCATGAACCTGCATGTTCAAGGCATTTCACTATCACAAAGCTACTTATCTGGCATGACTCAGATGAAGAGGAAGAAGAACTGTCCATGATTAATTACTTGGGCTGAAGTCTTCCTGGACTCCTGGAGAATCTTCCACATCCTAATGTCTCTGGCTCCGCCCAGTCATCAGCCTGTGGCTCCCCACCCAGAGACAAAAAATGTCTGGGGCAGTGGTGGCCTAGCGGGTAATGAAGTTGACCTGTAATCAGAAGCTTTCCGGTTCAAATTCTGAACTGCCAAGGTGCCACTGAGCAAAGCATTTTCCCTACACACTGCTTAAATGCAGAGGACAGAATCCATTGTGTGTACCATCTGGTGTGCTGCAGTGTTTCACAATATCAATTTACTTTCACTTACATCAGCCCGTGGCTCCGCCCAGTCATCAGCCTGTGGCATCCCGCCTGCCTGTCTGCTTGCCTCAGCATCACTGCCTGCCTGCCTGTCCTTGACATTGAAGTGTGTCTGTTCAATGCGCACTTCAGTGCGTACCATTATGGCCTGAGCCACTTTCCCAAACTTGCATCTGTAATAATTTGTAATATTTAAATTATCCTAAAGTGTTAGTCTTTTTAATTAATCTCAGCTTTTATTTTAATATTTGAATGCATTGGTTGACATTGTGTGCATTTTACCCAATAACCGTAACTTTTCTGTCAGAGCAAGCCTTTAGATTAGACCCATGGGTCTCCCCCACTGCAGGTGCAATCAGTTTCATCTACTAGTGGTGGTTATACTATTGGTCATTGGATGTAAATGCAGTTTTGAACCAGAAGAATCACTACTGCAAAGGTTAGCTTAACCAAAAACAAATTCGTTTTATGCTTTATTGTTCCTTTCTTAATGAGTAGAGGCATCATTTGTTGTGCCATGAAACTCAAGCTCCCTTCTGTCTTTTTCTATGCAACTCATACTACTGTCTCATATTCACTGCACATTTGCTGTCCATTTAGAAATGAGTAGGCAATCAGCCACTGCATAGCTTTAGATGGCTAATGGCAAACATCTGTTAGCAGTTAGCTGGTAAATGGCATCAAATGTTGGGCACCAGATAACAGATTGTCCTCAGATGGAAATAAAACTGTTGCACATTACTGATATTTATACTGTGACTTTTCCTCCAAAATTAATCATTAAACCAAGCCTTTCCATATTTAGATGCCACCAAAATTAATGGTGTTTCATAACTAGTATGAGGTCTAACCCAGATACCACTGTGTATTTACATATTTCAATACATGCATGCTGTGTCTCTTTCATTTTTAAATGACTATTTCTCTATTAGAATACAATTCTTAACTGAGAATTTAAAGGCTACATTAATATGCACCAATTACAAACCAGTGAGAAAAAAGACAGCTCTTCAAAGACTCATCTTATGTCATGAACATGTATTTGCAAAGAACAAAAAGGACTTAAAGAATCTGTGTGCTGTAAAAGATGACTGCTAATAGAAGCAGCAATTTACTGATTGAGTGGTGTCCATCAAACTCTAATCATTACCAATCCTTATATATAGAATCCCTAGAACAATGCATTCATGATAGGAAGGAACAAAAATGGCAAAAGAAAAAAGAATGCATCATTGTTGGATTGATGACAGTAGCCACAGAGCTAACAGGAAGAATTCACCTTCTGCACATTTTGACAGGATATACGGGCCAGGGCCAAACTGATTATTTAACCACTGTGTGCGTCCTACCAAAAAATGCTTATGTCTGCTGGTTTTATAGATGCGCACACACAGACCTGCCATCACAGGAAAGTGCTGAGGGTAATAGTTCCACTCAATATAAACTTGTTTACCCACATTTCCCTGCACTAGGGAGATGACCTTTGACCTTTTGTCAAGCACTAATGGTGACCCACCAGTCACATTCAGTTGGCCTCACTGAAAACAACAGGGCCCACCTGCAGTCCTACTGCATTGATGGAACAAATACTCTACAACACTCACAGGCAGCTATGGGTAAACTGTCGTGCATTGTGATTGGCTGAGTGCCATTTTACATGCAGCCATTCTCTGGCCTCTTACATATCACATAGACACGAAGCTGTATGTGATATGCAACACTGAGCCAATTATAGTATGCTTATAATATGACTTGACATTGAACTGTACCACATTTTAAATTGCGTAAAAAGAAAAAAATTAAATACAATATCTGGTTAGAGAATGGACAAGTACTAAAAACACTTAATTCCACTCCAGACAAATTAATCTTCCTGCTTCTTGGGACAGAACATTGTGACCCCTAGTGCACCACCCAGGTAATATATTTGAAATGACTGAATAGCATTTTCATTTTTTTTTATATTTATAGAGACAGCTACCTTGTGCAACAAATCACTACTACTGTTGGCCCATCCATTGCCCACACTGACAATTCTTTACCTGTCTCTGCTGCATGCATTTCATTGTCTTTTTTACTTCCATTGCAAAACCAACAGCAATATCAGGGCAATCGTGCTGCTTTGGATCCAGCTAAAGAGCTTGCTTTTTTAGCGCTGAAATGAAATTGCCTTTAGCTGTCATCTGGGATGGGAAATGAGATTGATTCCTCTTCATCATCACTGTTCAGCCTGTCACTCACACGCTACCACTGAAAACTGCTGAAGAGGTGATAAAGCGTGTTTACACATGGCCCCGGTGTGCTGTTATCCGCAGCAATAATTCAGCCCCTGATTTAAAAATGATCAATGCTTTTCTATTTCTACAGCTTGTTAGGTCGGTATTGTGACTACGCTCCAATTTACAGCCAAATGTAGAACTTGCATCATTGACACGGCGCTTTCTGGGCATGTCTATTAATGGCAATGGCAGCAGTAGTTCTGCCACTTCAGTGTAAAATATTGCCACGCCCAGATAGGGCCGTGTCAATGATGCAAGCTTAATATATTCAAATGAAAGTAAACAAAGCAGTATAAAGAAACATAAGAAATTTGGTTTTGCACCAGGTTACTATTTTATTATAATAGTGGCACTGAAAACCTTTCATCGTGGTCTAATTTGTAGAACCATGGATGTGCTTCTCATGTTTTATTTGAGATGGTATTGTGTTGTGAATGTGCTGTTTTGTGCTTTATGGCAATTTCTGAAAATTCTCTTTGAGAGAGCACAAATACACAAATACTGTTCTATTACTATTACTATAATTAGCTGTTTTTCACAGAAAACTTGAGTATTCCCTGTACAATACACCAGATAGACAAATGTTTTGTAGTCTACATTACTACCTGTAATGTTATGTAAAAAAATAAAAAAAAGGCTGAAAAGTTGGAAATTTTAATAAATCCTCTTTTGAATGGCTTGGGCATAAATTGTTCCTGTTGAATTGGTGCTGATGTGCTCTGCTGCAGTGTTTCACAATGACAATTACACTGATAGTTATAGTCCCAAATCAGCAAAAAACATGCCAAACTGCACACAAAAGAAATAAAAGTTTGTAACTCTTGTGAGTACTGTGGTGTTCTTAATTCAGAAATGAGTTCCTCAATATATAATAAAATATACTATAAAAATACAAAAGAAATACAAATAAATGTGGGATATTTGCACATCCATACTGCTTTACTAATACCGTATTCTGCTGTAATGTATTTCAAAATGTAAACATGTTTACATCACTTTTGTGTGCTAATTTGCGGTGATGAATGGCACTCCGTTCCAATGTTGTTCCACATTGTATTCTAATGTACTATGCTGTGTTGTGTTACATTACAGTTCTATAGCTTACTTTGAACAATTGTGTAATAGCACATGAAACACTTTTTTACAGCAAGAAGGCCTATTTTAATGAAACCAGAAGAAATCCTGAAACATCAGTCCAAGTGGGACAGATCGAATCTCACAGTAAATAAAAAGGTCACATAGGTAGTGACATCATGAGGTCAGAAAGGCCATAGAAAAAGAAGGTTTAGAGTGCCAAGACCTAAACTTTACAAGTATACACCGTATCAGCCATGCAGCATTGAATGTTGGTAAAAAAAGCCTACAGAAATGATAGCAAATAGTCCAGTGTCCAACATCTTCTCAGCTGGGTGTAAACAAGACAACGTGGACCTCTTCTTCATCACAAGACAATTAAATTAATTGAGTGTTCATCAGAAGAAAGCATGGCAGTGTCATCTGTCACTGGATGACAGAAGAGAAAGTGAATAAGAGCTCAGTCATTGGAGACAATTGGGTTACCTGAAGATCACAGTGTGGTAATATACAAAAACGTAGCACAGGACAGACATGGGACCAGGGGCAGTGGTGGCCTAGCGGTTAAGGAAGCGGCCCCGTAATCAGAAGGTTGCCGGTTCGAATCCCGATCCGCCAAGGTACCACTGAGGTGCCACTGAGCAAAGCACCGTCCCCACACACTGCTCCCCGGGCGCCGGTCATGGCTGCCCACTGCTCACTCAGGGTGATGGGTTAAATGCTGAGGACAAATTTCACTGTGTGCACCGTGTGCTGTGCTGCTGTGTATCACATGTGACAATCACTTCACTTTAAACTTTAAAAGACAGGAGTGGACAATCTTTTGCTGTTATCTTACATGCCAGAAGACATAACCAGGCAGTAAGCAAGTAAGTACAATCTCTGTGCTATGCTGTGCTATACCATTCTGTATTGTACTGTGCCATACTAGACTGTGTTGTGCCATGCTGGGTGTCTCCACTGTGGACGTCTCCAGTAATGAATAAGGATGTCCTTCTTGACAGGGGCCCGTTAATCACCCCATCCACTGGCAGCTAACAGATAAGCAGATTGATCCAAGGCCACCATGGGACCAAGCCTTGGCACAGTCTCATTCATCTCACACACACACACACATACATACACACCGTCTGCTGTGATGGAGGTCTCTGTGGAACAGCTGGGTGGTTGAGCTGAACAGAGAATATCTGCACCTGAGAGAGAGTGCATTTAAGAGAAGAAGAATAACATCCCTCAGCAAAGGTCCTCTCTACCGGTATTTTCCTGTAAATTCAGCTGGTATTTGTACCTGCCACTGTCCACACACTCTTTATTGTGCAGGTATTAGTCAGAAAAAAACCCACAAAGATGAGGAACAAACACACAGACACACACACACACTCATTAATGTAAGTACATTTTGACAGTCTTTAGTCTCTGTTAAAACTCAAAAATAAATACGGATGCAAAGACATTAATAGAACTCTAATATTCTCAGTGACACAAACTCACTCACACACACACATGCACATCCCCTGAAGGAAAATTAGCACTACCATGTTGACATTGCAGGAATTAGCTTAGAAGGTCAAACAGAGAAGATGGATCCCTTGTGAATCTCTAAGCGCTTTACGCCACTGGATCTTACGGAGGGAAAAAATGGAAAATCAATGGGCCAGTATTGATTTGAGATAATATGCATTGAACCCTGCTGGATGGAGAGTGATAACAGTGGTATTACCTCCATCATGCAGGTTTAGGCAATCATCAAAGTACACTGAGGGGGGAAGAACACACACAATGCCTATTTGTGAAGAAATGAATCTTGGAAGATTTTTTCTTCAGATGTGAATGAAATAAGGCCAGTTATGAACTGACTGATGCGCTGCCATTTTTTAAAAATCTTGCTGCTCTGTTATCAGCTTTCATTTGAAACCATCATTATCATTATCAAAACACAATTTATTTATACATTGATAACAGATTTTTTTTTATGTATTCGTTTAAAATGACAATGTAAATCTAGGGTCACTGTATTCAAACGGGCACTAAAGGCAGTGCTACACTGTCACACCGGAGGTGTGTGTGTGTGTGTGGGTTGGGAAGACAATGGACGCAGAGGGGATGCCGAAAAAAGGAACAGAACAAATAAGAGTCAATACTGGGAAGAAATCATCTACCACGCCTTTGTGCTGACAGAGTTTCCCTCAAGTCAGTGAGTGTCCTGGGGAGCTGCACACACAGCAGTCTGCTTGTTACCCTCTCCAATCCTACACCTTGGAGAATGAGTGGGACAGTGTTCCAGGTCACTAAAGACTGTTCATTGCCTCAAACTCTCCCATGCTTTACACACGATCCTGCATGACAAAAGGCACAGACACGCTGATCATAGGAGGCACAAACCAGTAGGGGAAACATGCAATGGAGAACAGCTCTGTAGACTCCTGTAGATCATGTGGGACTTTTGTAGGGGAGCGAATTGCACCTGATGCTTATTACAGCTGTTAGGATCCCTATCTGTACCAAAGCGCCATATGGAGGAAACATGAGAATAAAACATAACCTGGAAGAGCAAGGGAAATATTACCAACTGCAAACTAAAGCACTGCGACTTACCAAGGCACCTGCGGCTTCACGCAACATCACACACAGACACAAATCCTAATTCTCAGGGGAGGGGCAGCGTGTTCTGGGGGGTGGAGCTGGTACTGACATGACAGTACCCCTTCCTCCAGTAGAGCTTCCCTGCCCAGGGTGGGTACGTGGGGGCTGTAACGAACTAGACATGGGCACACTCAGCCCACACCAGAATATCTGCCCAATTGTGTTAAATTGAGGTCACCAATCTAATAGGAAGTCTTGCGTGATTCCATAGAATCCCTCTGCTACCTGTATGGAGGTAGGTAGGGAGCAAAATGGCAAGAACTGACACACCTTTGAGACGCTATCAACCACCACCAGAACTGTAGTGTACCCTTTTGACACCGGCAGATCCCTGATGAAATCCACAACAATGTGTGACCATGGTCTTTCTAGGAACCAGAAGGGACAGTAATTTGGCAGCTCCAAAGTCCACCTCCAAGGTTTCAACCTCCACAATGAAAAGTTTCATTGGGTCAGGAATGGAGAAGACAGGGGCTGTCACGAATTGCTGCTTGAGGGACCAGAATGCTTCTCTGGCAGCCTCAGTCCACTGGAGATTTTTGGTTGCCCTCTGAGCATGGACGTGAGCCTTAGAACTATAGTTCTTAAAAGAACTTTTGATATTAATTTGCAAACCCCAAGAAGGTCTGTTCCTTGATTGTGGTAGATTCATGCCACTCAATCACTGTTTGCACCTTCATGTTTTCCATAGTGATCTCATCCACACTAATGCGATAGCCGACAAATGAGACCTCCTTCAGGAAAAAGGAACATTTCTCTGCAAGCAGGTCAGAACAGCCCTGATGTGTGTGATATGCTCTTCCCGGATCAATGTAGACAACCATGTCACAAAGTACGTCATTCAGAAAGCCCTGGAACATGGCCGGAGCATTGGCTAGGCCATAGGGCATGACCAAAGGCTGTGCTGAACGCTGTATTCCACTCATCTCATGCTCACACGGGCCAAAATGTAAGCACTCCAGAGGTCGAACTTCATGAAGATGGTCGCCCCCTGGAGGCGTTCAATGGTAGCAGGTAGAACAGCTCCGTAGACTCCAGATCATGTGAAGCTTTTGTAGGGGGAGCAGATTGGACTTAACAAGCCGCACATGATGCTCGTTACACCTGTGAGGATCCCTATCCATGGTGTCAAGTGTACACTAAGAGACTGTGACTTACCAGGGGGCCCGGAGCAGCTCTGGTCCCAGTGGTGCCATCGTCTCGAGCACAAGAAGTAGAAGAGAAAGTGATGTAACACTGAAACTCGATGCTCTTTGTTTCAGGGCACACGCGACACCACACGCAGACACAGATCCTAATTTTCAGGGGAGGGGGAGTGTGTTCTGGGGGGTGGAGCCAGTGTGGGGCCAGTGTAAGGTCAAAAGAGTTTTCAGGATTATAAGGATAAAACAAGACTTATCCTGTTGCCTGAAGAAGAGAAACTATCTTCTTTTTTGTATGTGTGTTATTTCTGTCACCCAGAACATGATCCTCAAAATATTATGGTGTGTGAAGCTTTATGTGAAGATAACCCGGTAAATCTGTGCAATAAGTCAAATCCCAAAAGGTTGGGTCACAGAAAACCACAGGATAAGAATACTAGAATGCTTATTAAAAACTCCTAGAGATGCTTCATTAACAGAGTTTAAACTGACAGGAGCCTGATGATGGACAGCTCTTCACTCATGCAACTTCCTTTTTCTGGATGATATAAACCCACATCTGTTAATGTGTTACATGTGCAAATGTTAGCAACGGTTGTGTATTTCGTATTTATTTGTTCTCTATTATTTTATCTATTATAATACAATACATGATAAGTGTAGTGTTGTCTTTTGCTGCCATTTAAAATCATTATGGATCCAAAAGAGATCATATTCCTATTTGTGAGCAGCCTACTGTACTCCACATGTACACACTCAAACAACCTAAAAGTGCTGGAGCCATTAAAAATGTAGACGACTTGACTGTCTTCAAACATCTTACGCTCTCTCTGCTAGGCCAGATGCCCACTGTGCATGAAGTAGCTGTAGCTCTGGGTCTGAAAATACTGCTTCCCTGCCAGCATCTCTAAAAACAAAAGGCTTTGCTATCATTCGAAGGGAAACTCCCCTCACCATGGGGTACATATTGCCTCAAACTCCATGCGGGACCATTACATAAAGTTTGTGGTGATAAGAGCTCAGCCAAAAATTCGCTACATGAATCCTGCTAAGATGCTGCCGCTGTCATCTGATTTTCTTACCCTCAAAATATAGTTCTTTTATGTGTGTGTACATGTGATAAAAAAATCTGTGCACATTATTTAGTGCAGACACTAATTTGGGTAATCTCGGACGTTAATGTTGTGTAGATGTAACTGTAAAGAAATGGCACAGTTTATCCTAAAGTGAAGTGATTGTCATTGTGTTACACTGCAGCACAGCACGCGGTGAGACAACGAAATGTGTCCTCTGCTTTTAACCATCACCCTTGGTGAGCAGTGGGCAGCCATGACAGGCACCCGGGGAGCAGTGTGTGGGGACAGTGATTTGCTCAGTGGCACCTTGGTGGTTCAGGATTAGAACCTGCAACCTTCTGATTACGAGTCCGTTTCCTTACCCGCTAGGCCACAACTGCCCCACATGGGGCCACTTAGGGCAGTTTTGTGATACACAGCACTCTAATTACTAATTACTTTTAGTTTAGTTGACGATATATGATATATTTTATTGAAGTTGAACCACACAGAGTAGCCTCACACCTCCAAGAATTACTATATTGTCCATAGGTGCAATCTGCCTTCTTTGTTCTTGATCTTTATAATGCGTCAGATTTAATATTCTTATGATGTGATTTTCGGTGGTCCAACCCTTCCTGGACTTGACTTTTCCAATGACTTTTTGCAATAATTTTCTCAAATTTACCAAGTTATTCTCATGAGGAGCCTGACACATTATGTTGACATTTTGGGTAAATTACAACAAAATTGCCTTTTGTGTCATTAAAATGAGAGCCAGATGAAAGTGACCTGAAAGATCAGGTCAAGGATGCTGTTTTTTTTTTTTTTTTTGTATAATGAGATTTTAGGTAAATGTGTGTTTCAGAACATAACATTCTGATGTGAGCTCTTTCACGCGTACATCTGTCCTGGCCCTGCCTGTTTCTATGTAAATGCCTCCTGGTGCTGTAACACAGTCATGATTGCTCATATGAAGCTGTTCTGATGATTAAAGATGACAAAAAAATCTCACACTGTGAACTTGGAAAAATGAAGTGCGGAGCTTGTATTTACTGGGACACACACACATGCATACACACACGCATTGACAGGCCCTTCAGGGTATAATTTGATTTCCAAGATGATGAGCTCTGTCAAAAAAAAAAAAAAACAATAATATCAAAGCTTCCTGTTTTTTTTTTCTTCACGTTAGCTACGACTGCCATGTCTCTCCCATTGTTTTGTTTAATCTTCTTTTTTCCCTCTGTCTGCTTTTGTTAAGGAAGAAAGAAGAAATAAGACAAACTGGCTGGCTGCGTTTGTTCAAATCGAGAGGAATGGGTAGCATCTCTCTCGCTCTCTATTTCTTTCTTCCCCCTTCACACTCACAACCACACATAATGATGTGATCTAATCGTGGTGAGGAGGCTCGGTTATGTGAATGGCACGGAGAGCCGGGCATTGCATTATTCATTCCTGGGCCAATTGATATGGAAGCCTTGCTCCCCATCCACAGGAATATCAGAGAATGGGGTGGCCTGACTCCAGGAACAGATTGAAAAGTTTTTCAGAGTTTCCTTGAGCTTTGCTGGGCGAGGTGAGGCAAGGGGAAGGAGAAGTGAATCAAAGGAAAGGGGAGAGGATGACAACGAGAGAGAGAGAAAAATTTAGACCCGCTCAGGTATGGAGAAAAAAAGATTTTCTTTGATTCAGAGCAGATTCTATGTCAGTGCATCACCTTTATTGAAGGAGATCAGAAATGAAGAGATGGGTGGGGATTTTAAATGTCAAATTCACTAAATGGTATCAAAACAACGCCAAGGCTCATAGACATTTTCTCCAGGATCCCACCAATATAAATGAAAAATCCATCGAGGTGAGCAGCAGTCCCACATTTCCCTTTTGAAGTGTTGCTTTAGCCTTCAGATCTTCCCTATTTTTCTATTGAGCATCTTTGAGCATCACAGAGGAACCACCCCACAAGTTACAGAGCTTAAAGGACATGCTACCGACTGATTGGTGCCATGTTTGAAACTCAAAAGCACATTACTGTGTGCTTTTTGAAATGCTGTATAATATTTTTTCTTGGTATGTGAGTTCCTTTTTTTCCACGGCCAGGTCTGACAGCTTGCATGCTATTGGCAGTTAATTTTTAATGTGCATTAATAAGGGTATCCATCCACCCATCCATTCGTTTACTGCGCCGCCAATTATTAGCCTTGACTCTATTTTTTTGTCAAATCTGCTCACACGACACAAGGAGCTATTTGAGAGCAAATTACATATCTGAAGCAGCTCATTAGTAGCTTTTATGACACTGCCTCTGTCACTAAACCAGGCAGACTGTATTTACAGAATATACTCTTATTCTGTCACTGGCATGGTTCACACTGGAATGGTAACTGTCATGTTCTTGCAGTCCTCCATGGACGTTCATACACAAATCATTCACATGTAACAGCAGCCAGGACCTGCACTTCCAGCCACTGAGGAATTAACATGTGCTCTGTGGCTGCAGGGCATCTGATGTAGGAACCCCATGAGAGCTGACCTCAGTGCAAACATGGGGGAGGGGTGTTGTAGCATAAGTCTCTCCTCGAGTCTCCTGACCTATTCACTGTGACACAGCACAACCTCTAGATAATGTGGATTCAGCCTGACAGGCAGAGTCATCCAGGATTTCAGACCTCCAATGAGAAGCCAGCAGAGATGAAGAGGGTAGGTGGGAAAAGAGTTCAGGGAGAGAGGGAGAGTGTCTGAGAAAAGTAATGGAAAAAAGCAGTGAGAAAATACTGTAGGGATTAGCAAAGAAACAAAGTATAAGGTGAAAGACAGCAAGAATCAGCAAAAGTTGGAAAGCTATGAACATTTTTGGATGGGAGGAGGAGAAAGATGGAAGGACAGAGACAAGAGAGACTGTCTGAGATGGAAAGATGGTAAACCTGAGAGACGTAAAAGAAAATAGGATTCTGCAACCTTTTCCATTTAGTCAGGAATTGTCATGTGTGGTGTGTCAGAAACGGTGGAAAGAACGTCTCGCAGATGACATCTTCAGCAGACCTGTTTGTCTCAGCTGCCATTCCCTCACCAAACATGGACAAAATAAATCCTGTGCTCTGAATTCTAAATAAAGTTCTGAATAAATTAGAAGGTGAAATGCACAAAAGAATTGGTGTAAAGATAGAGAATGAAAACCAGTAACAAGTTTTTGCTCATTCTCAATTCTGTCATTCATTTTAATCATACAGCATTTAAAACAATGCTGGTGGATACACAAAAAATGGCATTTGGTGTTACTACTTAGCGTAAAGCGATGCACCTTAAACCGAAAACAAAAATACCATTTTACCTTGTCAAATGATATATTTTATGACAAATATCACTCTAAGCATGTAAAACGTATTTCCTTGTCATTAAGCTAATTATGAGTGACAGTTTACATTGCCATGATTTGAATGAAATGGCAGAGTGTAGTGTTGTATCCTAATGAAATTCTCCATCAATTTTAGCTCCAATTCTACTAGGGGGACTGATGGGTGTTATTTATGCACAGTAACAAATCTTCTATTTTTACCCATAAACTGTTTATTTTTTAATGAATCATAAATGGATGTTCTACTGAGTCACATTACTGTTCAGGGATATGGAACTGAGCACATGTCATGAATGAGGCAGAGAGACACACAAAAAAAGTTTATTTTACACAAAAGGAACAAATAAACCACTGCGCCATGCACAAATCTTGTTCTCCCTCTTAGGCTCCAGCTCACCATGGTTGTGGCTCTTTGAAGCAGGTTAGTCCCAGTTGTAACCCCTGTCACTCCCAAGCCCTAAACCTTGACATTTTCTATGGATACTCTGACAGTCACAGATCACTGGGTGACACGGCCCAAGGGGAATCACAAGAGCAGTGCACGAGATATATTGATGACTATATTTATGGGAAAACACAGAAGAGGCACACCTCAGTATTCGTGTTGGATGACGACTGTAGAACTCCGGATCAGGTGGGCTTAAATAAGTTGCTCCAGGGGGACTGTCCCTGTAAGTACTGACTGTAAGTTGCTCTTAATAAGGGCGTCTGATAAATGCTGTAAATATAAATGTAAATACTTGCCTATGGACCAGAAGACCCAGGTTCAAACCCTACTTACTACCATTGTGTAGTAAAACACTTAACCCTGGCTTCAGGGGGACTGTCCCTGTAACTACTGATTCAGTATCTTGTAAGCATCTCTGAATAAGGGTGTCTGATAAATGGCAAAAATGTAAATGTAAAGACCAACTACATCTCACATACTTGACACAACTAGACAGTGAGGAGTTCTATTCATGCAGCAAGGCCCTAGATAAACAGTGAAAGTGAAGTGATAGTCATTGTGAAACACTGCAGCACAGGATACGGTGATACAACGAAATGTGCCATCTGTTTTTGAACATCACCCTAGGTGAGCAGTGGGAAACCATGACAGGCACCCGGGGAGCAGTGTGTGGGAATGATGCTTTGCTCAGAGGCATGTCAGTGGCACCTTGGCGGTTCAGGAACCTTCCAATTACAGGTCCGTTTCCTTTGCCACTAGGCTACCACTGCTCCAGAGGGGACGAGCGAGAGAACCCACAACCAGGAAGTGAGGGGATGCCTACCAGAGAGTGCGCACTATGGGATGGGACCAGCAAGCTGGCAGCAACACTCCAAGTGACATGTAGACACACAAACCATAATACTCAGGGAGTGCGGCATGTTGTGGAGGGCAGAGCCAGCATGACCATAACACCATAAACTCCTCCAGGGGTGTTTCCGGCATGGATACAAGCAACCACCCTTGAACCTCAAACAAATTTTGGGTGCTGCACATCTAGCAGAACCAGCTCTGTTCCTCGAAGCTGTGCCCTTCCCAGTCCACCAAATACTGCAATACACCCCTACATTCAGGAGTCCAGGAACCCCTGGACCGTATAGGTGGGGGCTCCATCCACCTCAACTCCCAGCTGCGTCATCTGTCCTGTAGTTGCTGGCCTAAGGAGTGAAACATGACATACAGGCTGTATACATAAATATAAAGGACAACCAGAGATTGAACAAAACCAGGTTCATACAACTAAAAGGACAATGAAACAATGAGTGAGTTTAGTGCTGGGAAGTCTCAGGTCCCTAGTGGACAGCCAAACACAATCACCTTCTCTAATTCTCTGACCAATGGTCAGCGTTAGATTTGAACCAAGAAATTTCTTCCTTGGACTGAACCAAGCTTCCACCCAGACTGCCCCCGATGGTTCACAGTCCCATGGACTGAAAGTAGGCTGACAGCTAATCACACTGAAGCAGCCCATGGGGATATGGGCATACTCTGCCCCGATAAGAAAGTCTGCCCAATCGTGCTGGCTGCCATAGCAATTCTCTTCACATCTCTTGGGTTTGAATCCCGATCCACCAAGATGCCACTGAGCAAAGCACCGTCCCCACACACTGCTCCCCAGGCACCTGTCATGGCTGGCCACTGCTCACAAAGGGTGATGGTTAAATTCAGAGGACACCGTGTGCTGTGCTGTGTTTAACAATGACAATCACTTCACTTTCACTTCATATAGGGCCACCAGTACTTGCATGCTACCACCTCTCCCGTTCTCTGACTAATCTGATGCCCGGTAGCAGGGGTAATAGGGGCCCATTTCACCACCCTTGTATGAAAGCGTTCCTAACCTTGTAACGGCCATTTGGCATGGCAAGGCAGGCGATCAGAAATTATGACAAGACTTGACGAAGAGGAAGGACGCATTCGCACAACGTCACAAAACAGGGGTTTAATTTGTGATGAACAGGACATACGGTAACTGGAGAACAGGTAACATGTAACATAACAAAGACCCGACAGTGAACAGACACGAACAGGGCAGCTTTATACATCAGACACAGGCGAACACGATTAGGAAACATTACACATGACTAACAACAAACTGACATACCTACGGCAAACCAGGAGGGTTCCTATGGTCTGTGATCACCTCCAAATGATGCCGGGCTCCCTCCAGCAGATGATGCCATTCTCCCAATGCAGCCCTTATGGCAAATTATAATTCTTTTTGGCCTCCGTCAGTTTACGCATTAAGAAAGAACAGGAGTGCAGCTTCTTGGGGTTACCGTGACACTACCCATAGTCCTACCTCAGAGGCATCAAATTCTACCATGTCTGCCTTTTTGGGGTCTGACATTTTAAGGATTGGCACTGAGACCTGCCTTTTAATGTTTGGAACAATTCTCTGGCTGCTGAGGTTATGTTGAGCTTTTTGGGTTGGCTTTGTAGAAGTGAGCGATGCGGCCACAGTACTACAGTACTATATTTTTAATAAAATTACGTTAATAGTTGGCACACCCAAGAGGCACTGGAACCCCTTAATTGTGAATGGCTCAGGCCTCTCAGTAACTGCTTGCACCTTCATTTCTTCCATAGCAATTCCTGCAACTGAGAAATGCCACATCACTCATGAATGAGGAGAATTTCTTGGCCTTTAGGACAGCTGTGTGAGAGCTAGCGGGCGAGGACAGTACAGATGTGTTCTTACCATGGGAGTGTACATCACAGTGACCTGCGGAGGCGGGAGAACTTGGTTGCCTAGTATAACCCTGACGCAGGGTCTCGGCCACATATTGCTTGATTACCCGGTACTCTGACTCTTACAATAACTAAATACGGGACTGAGGGTGGTGTTTTACCTGGCAGCTGTTAGTTTATGCAATGCCACAGGCAGTGTGGGGGAAAACTGGTCACCTTGACCACTGAGAGGGCCTTTGTTCAGATCTGAAAATCTGTGAAGAGAGACACACAATTTCATGCCGATCTGGAGCCAACAAGAGCAGGAAGACAGGAAGAATGGTTACACACAGTTACAGTGCTCACAAATTGAGCATCAGTTGCATTCATCCCTGCAGTGACCCTGGTGCCCGCCATGCAAGCATGCACCGTTCCGAAGCCTTCACCTCCTGTACTCCCGTTCCATGCGAGCTGATGTGATCTGCATCTGCTCTGGTGATTGTGTCCTCTGGCCAGGCTACGTCCTACATGCTGACACACCATCTCCAGCTGTAACTCCAGGAAAAGCCCTGCCTGGAACATCGCATCCAACATGGTCTCCCCACCCACTCTCCTCTGCCAAGGTACTAAACTGCAGCACATATTTACATTTACAGCATTCATCATTCACATTTATGCCATTTATCAGACACTCTTATCCAGAGCAACTTACAATCAGTAGTTACAGGGACAGTCCCCCCCTGGGGCAACTCAGGGTTTGTTGGATGGTAGTAAATGGGATTTAAACCTGGGTCTTCTGATTTATTGCCGAGTGTGTTACCCACTAGGCTACTACCACCCACCTACCCACAATTTATCCATTGCCAACATAGCCTGCTTGATGGCATGCAGCCGATGTCCGTCTGACCTCCCTTGCTCAGCATGGTCGAACATTGCCTTGAAGCACTACACAAAGCGGTGGTAGGACTTTGCCTCTTTGTCACCATGTCTCCACAGAGCTCCACCCCAATCCAATGGATTATTGTGTCAATTGTTCATTTGTCTGTTAGGTCCGGATAATCTGTAAAAATAAATCATTTTAGTGCAATATTACACTTTATTGCACATGTCTAAATGAACTATTATCTGTTGTGTTACTGTGATTGTGATTTGATTATTACAAGAAGATCAAATAAAATTCATGTTTTTAAGGCACAGCGCACAGCATCAATCAATGACCATCAAGTGAAAAAAAACAACAAATGCTGGATTAGAATGTTCATAACCTATAGACAAATCAAACAACTGTTTCATGTTTTACAATAAAGTGGTTGTTTGAGTCCAGCACAATTTTGTGCAGCTTTGTGTAGATGACATCTCTGGATGTTACAGGATGGAAATTTGATGACCACTATATTTAATACACTCTTAGAAGGATCGGGTGGCTTTTAGTCTGCAACATCACCATTACAGGCGACGGACTGCAAATATAAATTAAAGCGCAGTAATAATCCTAACAATGAACTAATATGAGGTGACCCCAAAACCTTAATTTTGCTTTGGCCAGTCATCCATACTGATCTAATGCATCGTCTGCTGTGACCTGAACACCTGAAGCTCATTCAGTTGAGGGTGAGCACCTGGTTCTGTTCAGTGCAATTTAATTTTGAAGGCAAAAAAAAATCCATCTGAGGGTGGTTACCATGGTTACCTGGCCCCCTTCCTCCCTTACCAGCCTGCAGACTGGATGTAAATGACAGTAGGCAGGTGGGATTAAACCGCTTATTATTTTATTTCAAATGTTAACAGGTTGTTTTATTGGCCTTGTTCATCAAAGCTCGCCACCTGTTTTCGTAGGACCAAGGCTTCACTGCTCATAGATGGAGATGAAATCAATTACTCCAGAATGCTTTTGTTCAGCATCCTGCTGACCGAAATCTGGTCATTATTCTCTTCAAACTATTCATACTTTTTATCCTTTTAAAACACAATTCAAGGCGGCAGAAATTTATAGGTCCATTGACATTTTCGCTCTTCCAAACAGTGAGGATTTCTAGTTTTATTATGTTTTATTATTTCGATTTATTTCTTTATTTTAAATAAGACAGTTCTAATAAAATGTGTTCTTCAAGGTGAGAAAGCTGTAAACATTGTCTTTTAATGTGTTAATTCAGACCAAAGGACAATCCACCTGTCACTTTGTTCAAATCAGCCTAAATTTTATCTGCAGTGTAATATTTTATCTGCAGTGACTATTTTCTGTCTTTCATTTTTAATTAGTCTTTTTTCCCCAAGCTGTTTCAAACTTTTTTCTTTGAAAACGTACCAAATGCAGCAACTCAGTTTTATGATTGGTTTTACAACTTCTGATTCTTTTCCAGGCCCTATAAATTACTTGTCACTCAAGGACACTGGACATACTTAGAGGACACAGTTACTCAGCTCTCCAGTTTGGCAGAAAGTGAGTCTCGGCAGCTTTTTTGTCATTGATGAGTTACGAGCTAAGTAAGGGTTCGACCCTCACATTTACAGTCTATGAGCAGCTAAGCTTCGAGCACAGCAGGTTTTAAAACAGACTTTTAGGGGGATCATTGTAAATCTGTATCCATTGTTTCACTACAGATCCTTTTTACGTTGACAAAGAGGGCCAGCAAAGGACAGACCTGAGGCCTGGCCATTAAACAATTTGGGCTGGAAATCGTCCCAGATCTGCTCCTACTGTACATCCTAGGTGGGTGGGTATTTCTCAGGCAAGGATGATTCAATAGATTTCTGTGATCGTGGGTGTATGAAACTCCACCAAGCACCTTGTTCACACATTCCACTCTAGAGGATCAGAACCACAGACAGCTCCCCTTTATTAGTCAGTAATTTCATGCAATGGAATTGCGTCTGGACCCAGCAATGGGCTGGTTCATGTACAGTTTTACTAGTGGGTACAGTGAAATGACATGAAACTACATATACTGAGCAGTACAGTGTATGCTGATTAAGAAATATTTGTATTATATCTTAAGACAGAAGCATTATATGTAATTAGAAATTGTCCACATAGACCTTTAAGCTAAAATCGCAAATAATTCTGCATATATTGAATTATAGAAAATTATTAGAGCCACAAATGTTTCTGGTTTAGAGTTTGGATGACCAAAAATCATACCTTTTCAATAACACCAGGGTGCCCAATGAACATCACAGGAGGTAGGCCCAGACTCTCGCTGAATTAGGACTTTAGGTGGCTTTCCTCTCCACGTCAGGCACTGGGGCCTGATTTTGTCTGCGTTTGTGAGTGAGGGAAGAGCAGCAATGTACACAGCACAGGATGTTAGGAAGGGTTGGCATGTACCTGCTGCACCTGAGAAGGGTCCAGGCACCCTGGGTACTTCCCACAGGGGGCTGTGCGCTTTACTGGAGATGGTGGTGGGTGTGTGGCATGGAGGATGATGCACATTTCCCACACAGCTGCCAGTCTCTCCTGAAATTGGGTCCTCGACCTAATCGTAGGACCTGACCATGTGGGGATTCACATCTCCAGAGGGGAGAAAGGTCACTGGTCACTGGTCATCTACCCCTCGAATGTTGGCAGTGTCTGTTGGGGGTCCAACATTCTGTCATGCCACACAAAAGGAATATGGTGCAAATGCTCAACATTTTGAAAAGCGATAATCTTAATAAACAAAAAGAACATAAAGAGAATAACATAGCATAACTGTCCAACTAAAACAGAATAATGCAGGACTAGGACGTGATTGAGGAAACCAACATATGAACAGTTCTAATCACCCATTCCAAATGAACAACAGTTGTGGCTGATTAGAACCCTTGTGCGTAGGTGTTGTGCAGCACCTGGCTAGCTCAGGTCTGCATAGGTGTCACAAAAGCCATGTAATTGAATAGATACCACCACCAAAACCACATTTTCTTTTAAGATGCCATATATCTAGCTTAAAGGGCTTCAACAGCTTACTTCTCACTCAGAAACAATGAACATTAGGAAAACAATCAGTCAGATGCCTCGTTCAAGAGGCTGTCAACAAAAAACACGCCTTCCTGCTTCTCCTGTCACCCTCCTGTCCAGCCACTTGTCTCAGGCTCGATCTGATTGGTAGAATTAAATGTAAGGTTCAGTGTCTGAGATGATCTAACTGACTTCCCATCGTCCCAAGTCTTACTTAACATCTGGTTGAAAGCTCACCCCCAAGCTTGAAGTCGTCTATGTTTAATCTAATACCCACCCCACAACCTGACCTTTCACCAGAGCACTCTGTTGCACAACAGTCACCCTGACCTCTTGCTCTTTGCTAGGCCTGGCAGCAAAGCATCGCCGGTCTGCAGTGCGGGAGCTTCCGCTAAAGCTTCTCCCTAATCTGGCCGACTTTGATGTATTGTTGTAGTGTCCATCCCCCGCAGTGCGTGTGTTATTAGTCAGCACAGTGGGAGGATCACCGCAGGCCCCCAGGCAACAAGAGACGAGCCTCGAGCAGCACCGCTATGTGGATTAAAGAGGCTTTTAATGGGTCGGAGAAAACCTCTTCAACGTGCCACTATCTGCCAGGAGAGAAAAACAAGCAAAGCCCTTGCAAAATGACAACCTCCAAAACATGGGTGACATTATCACTCAAGACCAAGCCCAAACACCAAGCCATTATGCATACACGTCACCACACTGACAGAAAAAAAGCATCAGAGCCTGCAGAGGTGGCAGCCTTTTAAGTGAGTTTGGCCTGGAACGAAGACACCAGAACTCGCTTGGAGTGCCAGTCTGTTAAGATCAAGTCACTATTAGCCAGGAAATAGGAGACACTGCCAGAGCTTTCCATGCATGTGCTCATAAGGGCTCAGAAAGGTGCCAGTTGCTTAAAACTGCAGGTGGAATGTTGGCCAGCATAAGATCTGGGAACACATTTTGTTGGCAACACCTTTAGTGTGTGACATTAAATTAATAATAAAAAAAAAAAAAAAATGATACATAACGCCCAGGCTCTGATTCCTCCAACATGCCACAATAAGCCCAGAGAGGCCCGGGGAAATGGTGACTTGTTGATTACCTCTTGGTGCTGATAAGCAGGAAAGCCATTGAGTTTAGCAGCCTTTGCTGCATTTTCTGATATCATCTCATTCTGGGTGTGTGTCTGTGTGTGAGTGTGTTCACATTTTGGCCTGACTGTCTGTCTACGTGTTGTTTTTTTTCAGCAGTACTAAGTGTGAGCGAGGTACATGGCATCTGAATGTTTTTGTGTATACACAGATAGCCTGAGCATAAGTGTGTGTGTGTGTGTGTGTGTGTGTGTGTGCGATAAATAGAGAGATTTAAATCAGTGCCTGAAACACTCAGAGTGGAATGAATAGATTTCAGTCCCCCTGTGATCTCAGGAGGAACGCGCCATGACCACGTCTCTCAATCGCACATTTCACTCCGTGACAATAGTGACATTAGTTTAACGTCTGAGGACACACTAAACCTCCCATAATCCTCCTGGCTCTCCCTTTTTCCCCTTCTGCACTTTATTGGCATTTAAAGTCCAACACGGTTGCTGATTAAAGAACTAAAACACGCCAGAATTCACTCAAAAAAAAAAAAAAAAGTCAGAGTCCGAGATGCCTTCTAAAAGCGAGGGTGGTGGGGGGTTCAGGAAGAAATAAAGAGAGCGAGAGAGAGTTAAGTTCCCACAGCGAGCCATTTTTAAGCACTCTGTATTAGCCACACCTGAGTAATGCAGAACATTAGTGCTCTGGCAAACTGCTCCCTCCATTTACATCATATTAATGAGTATTGGAAACGACGGGACATTTATTAGCCGCCTCTTTTTTCGCTGTTTCTGTTTCTCCCAGAAGCAGAGAGCCACGGCCTGCTCTATCAAAAGCAGCTCAGGTGGTTTTTGGTGGGGGAGGACTTCTGGTGGGAGCAGGCGGAGACAAATTCAGCAGATAGTGCCATTAGTGTGAATGGATTATTTGGCTTTGTATGTTTAAGTGACTGATTTGGGTGGTTTTGCATTGGAAAGGTGCAGCATGCCTGGTGTTTTTTAAAAGTTTTCCAATAATTGGGAACAGGCAGGGGTAACGCTACAGGAGGGAAGGACATCGAAGTATTGTCATCATTATCAGAAATTACACCCTACATAACAAACATATGTAGCTGCTTGTATGAGTCTTTATAGCCGTGTAATAACACTTTCAAATCTAGCACTGGCTGCTGCCCTGTGCATTTTCCTGCTGAAGTTGCCATTGTCATTTTAAGACGTCTGCCCATGAAATTGTAGTGTGTGTTTGTGTGTGTATGTGTGTGTATACATGCGCCAGAGTAGGAGGGAGGGATGCGAGTGCGCAGGATTGATAGCTCTGAGAATTGAAGCGCTCCTCTGCACTTTGGGCTGCTCCAGATGCTAAGTGGCCCTGATCGGATCAGTGTATTAGTATGCCGGCTGTAACAGTTCACAAACAGCATGAAATCACCCCGTAACAGCAGCAAGCTGCCACGATTCACCACTCCTCTGCCCGAGAGCGAGGGAGAGAGAGTGTTAAAAGAGGGAACGGAGAGGTGGGCTGGAGAGAGAGGGAGAGATCACAGTAAGACATCATCCATCAGTTGAGGCTGCTGCTTGAGTGCACAGAGTAATGATGGTGTTTATAATTACACTGGTGTAAAAGTGTTCTCCCTCTCCAACAGATCAGCTTCATACAGCTACCACACACTAGCGGGACACAGACACACACATGAACACACACACAAAAATATACACAACAATTACCCCCCATACAAAATTGTAATTGCACTGCCATTATAGGGCTCTTATATAGAAAGGCACATCACGCTGGTGCTGGGTTATTTCATGTGCATGCGCACACACACACACATACACACACACATTCACACAAAGACTATTTATCTCTGCACTAATTCTTTCATTTTTCAAAAAAGATGGACACACCTTCACAATTCCTGTTTTTTATTATTTCAAATTTTGATGTCTCTCTCACTTTAGTTGAGTGTGTATTATGCACTGTGTGAATGTGTCCTGCCACACAGGGCAACGCCCATGCGACCTTAATTAAATAAACATTTAATAAATGAACAGTACAGACATACGAGGAGCAATTCTGATCTTACCTGCAGGGGCCACTGTTGCCCTTTACTTAGGGGCTGCTGTCTGCGATGCGTTCAGTGCTTTCATAGCCACTTGCACCGACACACACACACACACACACACACTCACACCCGCGTCGTCACACATGCTGAGAATGGCTCCAAATTGACTGTCTATTACAGAAAAGCTGGTGGGATTGGGTCTCTTGATAGTGCATGCGTTTTAGCCTTTAAGCCAAGCAGAATTCTGATTATATGTATATGTGCCAAAATGTGCCTTCATCCACGCCCCCTCTCGCTCACGCATCCCTTTTGCTTCAGTGATTTGCCTTACTTCTGAAAACACAACGCCTCACCTCTGCCAGCAATGTCACAATATCCGGGCTTCCTCACTTTTCTTCCTGTGTGTTTGCCTGCTGATTAACGATAGATCTCGCCTGTTTTATATTCAAATGTGCAGATCTGGAGTGCTGGATCTCGGTGCTTTTTACTTTTGACTTATCCTCTTTAAGAAGCTGTGAGGCGGCCTTCTTTTCCTTGTTGCCTTTACTAAGGGTTGTTACAAAAACACTAAATGAGAATTTTGCTGAATTTTTAACTTAAATTTTCTCAAAATGAACACATACTGATTTCTCTAAATATCTCCCAGCTCCCACACACACACACACACACACACACAGAGAGAGAGCAAGTCTTGGCCAGCACCCAGCTTTCCTCCACGTTTGCTTCATCTCTGGCCAAACATGTGGAGAAGGTGGACGGATCCAGTTGGAGACAGGGGTTAGAGGAAGTGGCCTCCTCTTTCTTCTGCTGAGAGACTCTTAATTCCAGGCAGTCAAGTGAATGAAATAAACAAGCCCACCCCCAGTCAGAGGGGCTGTGTGACAGGCGCCACGTGCCTGCGCTCTTGTTAGCGTGCTCGCGCGGATGCATGGTAATGATGCAGCTCCGCTTTATCAGCCCGTGTCAGCACACGCCAGAGCCTCTGAGCTAATAACAAATCTTTTCCCGTGTTTTCCACCTTGGCTCTACAAATGAACCTTAGCGACGGCAGGCGTGTCACACAATGATGATGTCACGTGTTCCTGCCACAAAGGCAAAGTCTCACATGGCCCCAGTCAGGCTGGTGCTCGGGCTCAGGCTAATGAGGCTTGCTGTTTCCGGCAGCCTGTGCAACTGCGGCGTGATCAAAGCGATGGCGGTGACATCGGCAAACAATCTGGTGGTCTTCATCCGCCGTCTCGCCGTTGATGTTTAATTATCGCCATCAACTCCGTTCCTCTGTTTATCCATCACTTCTGTTCGGTTGCGGTGACTTCCAGATTAGCCTAATGATGCTAGCACAATGCTCTTGTTTTGGCTCGCTGTGAGCTTGTTATCACTCCTCTATCTTGCCTTTATGGACAACGAGAAGGGTAAAAGGCCCTACAAAAGCGGGATAAAAACTGGTATCTTGGATAATATTGCAGTGGCCCCTGTTTCTGATCCCTCCACTGGGACCAGCAATTCCGAGCAACATCAAAAATGTCTCTAACTTCCTCTTTCACTTTATCAATCTGCACCCCTCCTCCCTTTAACATCTGTCTCCATTAGTTTTCACCCAGTCCTATTCTCTGGATGCTGTGTCCTCACATTTCTCCCCTCTTCACCCTCTCAGCGAGATAACGGCAAAGAAAAGGTGACACGGTGATGGCCCGTCCAGATTAGGCTTTCATTAAGTCCAGCTTGCGCTCCTCGTCCCACTTATGGGCCCATAAAGTATGGTGTCACATGACCAGAGCCTTTGTTGTATTATATTTTTTTCTGAATGCACACATTTCTGCAGCTCAGCCGTTTTAATTCTGTCTTAAATGTTTCTTTGGTTCACTGAATTTGGTGCTCGTAAACATTTTACAGTAAGTTGAAGACAAATGGGTGGAACTGAAAAGCTGCTGCCATTCTTAATGGTTCAGAGGCGCCTGCCTGACAGCCATATGTTTATGAAATCTCAAAAGAGTTAAGTGCAATCTGAAGCTTTCATTGTGGGAAAAATGACATGCTGGTGTTTAACTCGTTGAGATGGGTACATCTCTTAAAGTCTTTTTTTTCCCCTCCACATGTTTTTTTTTTGGCTAGCTTGCTCCTCACCATGCAAAGCAAACATTTATCTGACCTTTTAATGGGATTAAATGAGCTATTTACTCCCGACACTTCATCGCCCGCTCATTTGATTGGCAACTTTAAACCGAGAGGCTTCTGGGATTTATGAATGTGTGTTTGCCTGTCATGCAGATGGACAAGCATTAACGCCGGTGGTGAGAAAAACAAGGAGTACCAGGACCTGACTGCAATGTATTATGCGGTGGACAGGGGCAGAGGACGAGAAAAAAGGAAAAAAGACTTGACTTGGATGAAGCATATTTGATAAGGACCGCAGAGAGAGGGGACAAGATTTGAACTTTTTCTTTAAACTGCAGTTATGCTGTAATTTGCTGCTGAATAAATGAAGGCTGCCATGTTGGGTTAGGAAGCTCAGAATCACACAGACCTGACAGACAGGAATGTAGCCGGAGGCAATAAGCCCACGGCAGGGACACACACCCACACAAACACACACACACACACACACACACAGAATTCTCTGTAGCTCCCAAAATCTAATTTCATGTTGCACAAATACACACACGCTCATTCCACACGCTTCATGGCAGACTTAACACGCACACACACACACGTACAGTAATTACACAAATACACAATACAACATAGCACAATACTCTTTACACAATTGTATGCTTACAGACACAGACACTGCATGCGACATGGACACACACATACACTCAAGATCAAGTCAAACACACATGCATTTTAGTCCCACTCACACACACTGTGACCACGTAGCAGTGACAAACAGGACAATATTTTTAATTCTCTCAAGCAAATCTTCACACATCCCACCTTCTTTGACTCTAAATGTTTGTGCAAAGTGCATCTGTCAATCAACCTCTCATCTGCACATCTCAGCCAAAAAGTCTGTTTGTCATAATTTCTACCTATTTTCTTTTGTTTCCCCCTCCCACCTCAGACCCGCAATCAAATAGGATGTTTATGTGTTTCATTTCTCTAAACTTCTTCTAGAACAAAACTTTTAATTCTTCCTCCCAAGCAGCAACACAAAGGCGCTTCTGTGCACCTCACAAAACCAGACAGCTGTAGGCAATTTGAATACAAATCCATACCAATGAAATTCAGTCATAAAAGAGCATTAGAAAGTCCCTGGATTTTTAATTGACAGAGACAGAGAAGGGTAGACATTTTGAGGTCTTTTCAAACCTACTGTTTAGTCACCCCCCAAACAAAAATAATAGTTACCTTTTTAGAGCAGTTCCTCGAAAAGCAGACAGCAAAAATAGCTGTTTTAAATGAATTCTCGACATTTCTGCATTAGCGGGCGTAATCGACACATGTGAACTGCAAATAGAATTGCGATTCTGGCTCATCTGACAAGAAAACGAAAGGGAAAAAAAGTTTTGTTCAAAATATATGTAGTAACCTCCTGCTTATATAAATAGTGGACATTATCTTCTGAAAGACATGGAATAAGAAAATTGTCTGTAGTGTAAATGAAAGTTTTTTTTGTCTTGCTTCTCTCTGACTTTCACTTTAGTCGAAGCAATATGATCAACATATAAAAGTGTGTGTGCAGTGAGACAGATGGATCTCCATGACCCCGCCGGAGAGCTAATTTTTGCAGGACGTCTATCCGTAATCGAGTTAATCATTTGCATGGTCACAGATGACAAACAAACAACTGTTCGAGCCCGGCATTGTGAATTAAATTGCATTTGTCAGAATGGTTTCTGTGATTCTGAGTGTGATCTTCATTTAAACTATTTTGAAAATAGATGACAGGCTGAAACATGCAACACAAAATAAATAGATATAAAATAAAAGTGTGAAATTAACAACAAATCCGTAATATACAGAGTCCTCTCATTGGGAGGTGCAGCAAGTTTATTTTCACCTCATTTTACCTCAAAACACACAAGCCGTTGGGTAGTGATTACTCTGCCATGTCTGAGATGAAAAGTAAAACACACCTCCCCTCACCCCTTAAAAAACAGTGTTTTGTATGTTAATTGGATTTAAACAATGTGCACAGAAGCAAGATGCAGCAGCGAAAGCCATTGCCTATTAATGTTCTTCTGATTATATTCCACAGCTTACACAACCTGGCAGCGTGCCTCTCTGGGGCTGCAAGCGTGCGCCCCACCCGTCTATCTTCAGAATTACCGGCTGCATCTCTAACCATATGTCACCAGTGTGGAGTCCGCTCACTCAATGTCCACTGACCGCACCGGCTCGGGGCGCTACGCTACATTAGTGCCAGGCCAAGGCTGGCACCATGACAAAGTTCTCACCTCATCAGGTAGGTCACCTCGCCGGGCAGACCTGAAAGCTGACCGCTAAAATATCTATGGGTGTTAATGGCTCCTAATGGCTTAATTCAGTCTGACTGACATGTTGCATATTGCTTTTGCTTCAGAGAGCTGTGTGTGTGTGTGTGTGTGTTTAAGCAGCACAGGCTTGTTAAATATTGCAATGGTATCTGCATCGCAAAATTCAGATGCATCAATACATATGTAAACATGTGACACGTCAGTGGTGATCAAGTGGTAGCTACTTCTTTTCTATTCCAAAAAGAGAACTTGTTCAACAACTCTGCCCAAATCACTCTTGTTCAAAAATTGAATAATTGACATAATATTTGTGTTTATGGCCTTTATGCTTAGATGGAAAATGTTGTATCTGATGTAAAAGGATGTAGATGTATCTGATTCTTACTGACTAGTTGCAAGAGGTGTGTTCATATTTGGCAGACATATTTATTTCTATATTTTGTCAGGATCCGGTCCAGAAGGGATACTCTTGTGTTCCCTTGATTCTAGATTTTTCTCACCTGTGTATGTATTATTAAAGCTGCCCTGGTTGTGCCTGTTCTCCGTCTCCGTTATTTGGTGATGTTTTACTTTGTCCTGTGTGTATGCGTCCTGTAATTTTCCTCACCATGTCCAGCAAACGTGACACCATTCTTCATCGCTACTTCTGATCTAATGAGACAGCCTACATTTTGCTTAACAGGCCAATGCAATTGACCTTTTGGAAAAATTGTGGCCTGTCATGGCTGCCCACTGCTTACCAAGGGTCATGGTTAAAAGCACCGTGTGCTGTGCTTCAGTGTTTTATAATGACAATCACTTCACTTTCACTTCACTTTCAACTTAATAGAGTTAATAAACAAGGGTTTCTTTAGATGAGCAAAAGGAGAGGAACCCAGCACCATATACCAGTTTTCTTTTTGTAGCACCCTCTCAGGTGCACTGAGAGAAGAGACAGGAGACAACGTTTTTTCTTAGTTTTAATTTAATTAGTGAAGTTACACGCTTTTGGTTAAAATAGCAAATGCATTCACATGCATTTATGTTGTACTAGTTTGGGAGTTAAATATTTTTTATGCATAAGGGTGCATAGTACATGACGGAGGTTCGCTGACTTCTAGAAAAATAGCAATTGCTATAAAGGGTAGAAGTGCACAGACTTCGGTGGGAACTCTGCACGCGGCGGAGACCGGGAGACCAGCGCGACGCGGGACGGCCCGGTGCTGTGGAGGCGTTGGACCACGCGAGGAGCGTTCATTCTACATTAGGAGCTGCACCGACGAAAGTTTTATTCTGCAGACAGCAGAAGTGCAGCAGATCGTGGGGACAATACTGGAAGAAGTAGTGAGTAAACTCAACACACCAGTTTGAGCTCCACCAAGCGCGCCAACAATATTAAAAGGTACTTGGACGGTGTGAACATTTAAAACCCGGGTATTTTATTTTATTTGTGTTATTGTTTAAATGTTTATGTGGTGTGGGTTTTCCCCTGTATAATTGTTGGGGATGGAAATAAATGTTCAGTTGTAATATATAGTTCTATTGTACCTGTGTTTTCATGTGTTGTGGTTTTATGGGAATTGAATTAAAAATTAGTGCAAGGGAGGTGAATCGCATACAGCTATAGCCATTCCAACAGGCTAGCCTGAGCTCTTCGACACACTGCGAGATCATAACCCTAGACAGAAATTAAATGTATTTGGTAACTTCCACTTAAACTCCTCCCTTGCATCATATATAGGTGAATCTGGTGGTGGGTTCTTTAAAATTTCATCATTGTAAAAACAAGTTTAGTGGGAGTGTTACATTTTCAGCATGAATAAAATAACAGCCAATCAGAGTAGGACCTGTTAGTGTATGCAAGAATGTATGCACCTAGTTTAGGCTGCAACTAGGTGTTTTGTAGGCTAAAATTGTTAGAGATGGTTACAGGTAAAACACTGAATAAATGCATTTGATGTGGCCTGTGAGAAGATCAAGATGTGAAGAGTGCAATTTCTCATTTCCAACCAATATTGTCTATTCTTCCCCAAGTCCATCTCTACTTTTCTCTGTCACTCTTTCTTCTTGGCAGTAATTATAAATTACTAGTCATTAGCATGTGCAATAGGGAGCGAAAACTAGTTTAGAGGATTTCCAGCCCAGCAGAGCAGACAGGGGTGATTTAATTATCCTAACTGTAGCCATAATCGGTTAAATCAGCTGATTTAATGGTCGAGCGAGGCCGAAATTTGTGAGAATATAAATTTGTGAGCTCATTTTGTGGGGGGAGAAAAGCTTTTGTTTTTCCCTGCTGCATTTACCCCATAATGGCAGGCATTAAGGGTAAAGGCGGAGTTCTCCTGCTGCTTATTTGAATGTTCATGGATCATGGCTGGTGCTGCTAATGCTCCACATTATTAGTTTGTAATGGAAGAGGAGCCCAGAGTGAAGTCGGCCTGTTTGACCCCAGAAAAACAGTGCGGGTGCCGGACTCTTCCCCGTCTGATGAATAAGGATTAAATCCGCTGTGAGGCTCATACACACACCACCCACGCTGGCCTGTACACAGAATCGATTTGCTGGAGAATAGATGTGGAGACAGGCAAAGAGAGGGAGAGGAAAATGGGAAATTCCAGAATCAGGATTAATAGACTGTTGGGCAGCAACGCAAGGCAAATTTATTCGGTACCCTTTCCATATCAGATAATGACAAGGCTCAAGTCAAGGTGAGGAGCACAAGTTATAATCACATACCCACACCAGCCACTTTATTAAAAACACCTACTATACAGCTACACCTTGCCGTTCTAGAGACTGTGTATACCCACACCAGCCACTTTATTAAAAACACCTACTGTACAACTACACCTTGCCGTTCTAGAGAATGTGTATAACCACACCAGCCACTTTATTGGAAACACCTACACTACAACTACACCTTGCCGTTCAAGAGACTGTGTATAACCACACCAGCCACTTTATTAAAAACACCTACTGTACAGCTACACCTTGCCATTCTAGAGACAGTGTATAACCACACCAGCAACTCTGTTGGAAACACCAACTCTACAGCTACACCTTGCCGTTCTAGAGACTGTGTATAACCACACCAGCCACTCTGTTGGAAACACCAACTCTACAGCTACACCTTGCCGTTCTAGAGACTGTGTAAAACCACAGCAACCACTCTGTTGGAAACACCTACACTACAGCTACACCTTGTCATTCTAGAGAATGTATATAACCACAGCAACCACTCTGTTAGAAACACCTAATTTACAGCTACACCTTGCCGTTCTAGAGACTGTGTATAACCACACCAGCCACTTTATTGGAAACACCTACACTACAACTACACCATACCATTCTAGAGACTGAGTATAACCACACCAGCCACTCTGTTGGAAACACCTACACTACAGCTACACCTTGCCATTCTAGAGACTGTGTATAACCACACCAGCCACTTTATTAAAAACACCTACTGTACAGATACACCATACCATTCTAGAGACTGAGTATAACCACACCAGCCACTCTGTTGGAAACACCTACACTACAGCTACACCTTGCTGTTCTAGAGACTTGACTGGCTGTTTCATGGTATAGTTTGTGTTGGGCATTTTCCAGCTCCTCACAAAATTGACAGTTCATGACTACACCCATAGGTTGGTTTTGAAGCAGTCATAACACATGCATGAAACTGCTCTACCACTACTACAGCACAACTACTCTTCTCCACTATAAGGTTAGTAGCTGAGTTTCCCCTACAGAACTGCTCAAGATGAGGCTTCACTGTGGTGCAGTGTTTAGCAACGTGGCCTCACAACTACAAGGTCATGATTTTGAATCCCAGCTATGGCCTTTTCTGTGTGGAGTGCTCTCCCTGTGTTGGTGTATGCCTCCAGACTTCCTCTGCCATCCAAAATCACATACACTGTGAACTGGTGTGAGTCCCTGCCCTGAACCCTGTGTACCGGGACGGGCTCTGGAAGCTGTGACCCTGATTTGGAACAAGCAGCTATGGATAGAGGGTGAGTGGATGAGTTACATAAAATGACATTTTTGACAATAAAATACAATTGCAAATCAACTGTATTTCCATTCAGTGAGGTCATGTCATTCTTCCTACATCCAGTTTTTAAACACATTTGAGCAGTAAAAATGATAACGGCAGCTTCAGTTTGCACTACTAAAGACAAAGCAGTGTAGAGAACAACCAAAATGATGAACCAAAATAACAATTATTCTGCACAGTTGCTGTAATACAAAACACCAGCATAATCTTAGAAACAATTTCTTCCATGCAATAAAATATTACATAATCTAAATTTGCATTTATTTGAAATACCATTTCTCCCTCCATAGCTTTTAAACACACTAACATTTCTGTCACTGCATGCGCAGAGGAGCTACAATTGTGACAACTAATCACAAGGTCAAGATCAAATCATATGCATTAACATTTAAGACAGTCTTTCAAGTAAGATACTATTATCCTTAAACCGAACCTAATAAAATAGTCAACGGAAAATATGTTTTAGCTATGTGTTAAGTATCCAGTGAGCATAAACTGCACCAGCTGAGCATTATTGCCTGGAGTTTGCTGCATACATGTAAAAACAATGAAGACCATGTGGTGTGAGAGAGAACAGAGTGTGTAGAAAAAACTCTTTCTCCCCTCCACACAAAGCACTGTATTCAACCACTCCAATTTGATGTTACCTGGCAGAAAGAGGCATGGCACAATAGAGGTTAAAAATGAACAGTTTCAAATTTATTAACACCGGTAAATAATTATTGTAGTTACATGTGAATATTGAATGTAAAAAGGTACCAAAGTTACAGAGAAAATAAACATGAGAAGAAAGAGTAAAGTGGGAGAAGAGAAAGAGAGCGGGAGATAAAGTCTCAGAAGCCTTCCGGCTTCCGAGGGAAACCCCCCTGAGCAAGAAGCTCAGAGGTCCCTTTTTCCACATGTGAGCAGACTTTTATACCCCTGGCCTACAGGAAGTTGTCACTGGCCTACAGGAAGTTGTCTCTGACCAATCAGAACCTGTTGTTTCTGATGTCACGCCCCCGGTGCCTCCCATTTGGGGAAGACAAAGAGGGTGGGCGGTCCTGACGGCTGATACTTCACACGTTGACGTCGGACAAAAGGCATCTAAAAACCGGGGTGTCGAATCTTCACCCACAACCGTCGACACAGGAATGTCACACCTCCCCCTGCAGACATCTGTTATGCAAGGCAAAAGCAGGCTCCCGTGATGTCCATTCTTACATACACATTAATTTATGTGTGTCACTATGTGTATGTGTGTGTGTGTGTGTGTGTGTGTTTGTGAGTGTGTATCAACCTAAAATGCAGTGCATTGAGTGAGATTAGACTCCTTTCCTTCCTCCTATTTTATATACACAGAGTAAAGCTGTGCTCTGTCACCGAGAAGATGGATGTTTGCCATTTAATATCCGCTCCTGGAATTAGTCCATTGGTTTTCTTTTTTCTTCTTCTTTATCCCACCCATACTTGCCCATCTCTCTTAGCCGTTGTCATTGCCTCTTGGTCTGACATCCATTTGTCCGACTGCTGCTATCGCTTATCTGTCTCTGCCTGCAAGGCCACAGAAGCCCAGGGTGGTGATACAAAGCTGTAAACAGATGAATGTAAATATTTAGCAATATGCTTCATAAAAGAGAAACAAAAATAATTATTTGGCACATGAATAATGTCAATGTTTAATCTTTTACCCTAATTAAGAGCTATTATATCTATAAACGTTAAATTTAAAGCTGATTGAATATATTTTATAAACTACATTCAAACTGTATAGTACAGTACTCATCTTTGGGGTTTATACACAAAAGACAGCCAAAAAGTGTAGAAATTTGTATTACTTTAGTAAAGTAAAGTGTTTTAGTAAAAAATAAACAAGCCTGAGAACAAGATTTAGTTCCTTAAGGGCCCAATCTCTGACTGGTGTCTGACTTTTGTCTTTGAAGAGGTGTGTGCGCCCTCGTGTGTGTGTGTGTGTGTGTGTGAGTGAGAGAGAGGTAATTAATGGCTTTTGTTGAATCTAATGAGGAACAAAGTGTTTAGAAGAGCTCAATAGTCATTTGCTTTGAATTAATTAGAACTGGGCCTTAAAGAGCATTGAGAGGTTCAGAATATGCCTCTTCCTGCAGACACATACACACACACACACACACACACACACACACACACACACAGAAACAAAACGGAAGTGCAAAAATGAGTGCTATTCACACAAGCATGCTAATGTTAACATACAATTAACAATTTAATGCATGGTTAAGACCTGTAAGGTTATAGGAAATCAATGAAATTTAACAGCTAGTGTGTGTGGTGTGCAGTAGCATCAGTGTTGGGAAAATTACTTTTAAAATGTATTCCGTTACAGATTACAGAATACATGCCCCAAAATGTAGTTTGTAACGTATTCCGTTAAGTTACTCAATGTGAGTAATGTATTCTGAATACTTTGGATTACTTAATATATTGTCATGCTTTTTACAACTACATGAATGTAGCAATCACAGATAATAAAAAAGCCCTGTTTTTCCTTAACCATTTCTTTATTTATAAAGCTGAAAAGTGGAAGAGTATGAGACAAACATAAAATATGCCATTGAAAAGTATTTACTGTTATGGTCACCAACATATTCCATCACTTAGTTCAAATAAAAAGTAGCCTTGCACTAGGAAAAAAACAGCATTTTCAATTACCCTCTTCCTGATTAGGACAAAAAGGCTATTTTTTTTGTTTTTAAGAAACAGATGTTTCTTTAGGTGGGATGTAGAGTCTTTTGATGCTGGAAGCAGCTTGGTTGCTGGCAAACAGAGTTTGCATTGCATGATCAGATTTCACCCATCCCTTTCTTCTTTAAATGTGAAGTGGTGTCGGAAATTCCAAGAAAGAAATGCATTCCTGCACGGCCACTGCTGGCTCTGTTGTGCTGGCTCCAGGTCCACCAACGTTAACAGGACGCTTACATTAGAGCCGCTTATTGCGTGTTTTGTTTGGGTTTCCGGTGTTCTGACGATTTATGCTGCTTTGTCGGTGCTACCATATAGGGTTCCATTTAAATTTGTGCATTTCCGATAACGGTACAAATCACTTTAAATGGCACCAATACTCAGTCCATATGCACTGTAAGAGTATAAATAGTGAATTAAATCAAAATTATTTACAATTTCAGGGGTAGAATGGATTTATGGGTGCTGAAACAGAGCGCAAACTTGAGGAACTGCGCATGGGCAGATCGGCTAGGTAGCACAACTCGATAGGCAGCATTTTCGAGCCTAACATATGAAACAGGAAAAACCTGCCATGTAATCCATTTATTTCAACAAAGTAACTGAATTCTGATGATCACTCATTTAAACGGTAACTGTAACGAAATACAGTTACTCATATTTTGTATTTTAAATCTGTAATGCAGCATGAAACATACTCTCGTCACTTAGTTTTTAGGTACATGCTCAAAAGACCATAACTTGAGCAAAGTTCTGGTTAGCTTGATAGCCAGCAAATATTAAGAAGTATTCCATGAAATTAGAGAAGTTACATAAACATTGGTTGCATCAGATCAGAGTGATGAGAAAATGAGAACGCTTCAGTAACTTTGACCAATTCTGTTGTGACTTTATTGTAGTTGGAACTGGAATAAAGAAATGTACCATGCAGTGGCATAAGTGTCTTCAGTCAAATAAAAAAAAAAAAGCCACTGCAAGCTCTGTAAATCATTACATGTGCACCCGTCGTCTAAAACAGTACATTTCAGGACGACCACATTCACTGCACCATAATGACAATGTTAAATCCACTTTTAGTGTGTTCTCCAGTCAGTGGCTCTTCTTATCTAGAAATATAGCTTAAATTGAAAGCCTTTTCTCATCAATAGTATGATCCAGGGTCTACTAGGTTGTTTTGTAAGAATTTGCCATTTTCAGGGCAAGTTCAGTTTTTTTTACAGTACAGGCCAAAAGTTTGGACACACCTTCTCCTTCAATGTGTTTTCTTATTTTCATGAACTTTTATATTGGTAGTTTCTCACTGAAGGCATCAAAACTATGAATGAACACATGTGGAGTTATTCAATGAGAAAGTGTGTCCAAACTTTTGGCCTGTACTGTATGTCTTATAATTCATAATGCAAAACATGCACAACATCTTTTATTTATTCAATTGTCTATCAGATTGCTATTTGTGTCCATGTAGGAGGGATGGTTAATATTTCGCAAGTAATATTGGAAGACATGATGTAACTCTGTGGTAACCACCCGACTGAACCCATTGAGCATGTTGGAGTAACCACATATTACACATTCAATTTGTGAAAAGATTAATTGGAGCTCATAACATTAGACCATAACTTTCATTGACAATATTTTTTATTGTCAATGTTTTATTTTATTAGCTTATTTTATTAGCTTCTTATTAAGAATTTTAAAAGTACTCTAGTTCTTTTATTCTGCTTATCTGTAAATGCAACAAAATGAACCAATCCTTCCATTTGAAAAATGTCCATGAAATAAAGAGGACATTTCAGTCTTCATATGGACAATTTGTTTGAAAATATTACATTCCATTGCACTATCCTTCTGCTCAGTGCCGCGACTGCCAGAGCCTATCCCGAGCCATTGGGTGCATGCCTTTGGACTTGGAGGAACAACAACACAGGGCATACAAACTCCACACACACAAGGTCAGAACCCTGAAGGTATGAGGCTACCTGCTGTGCTACTGGTGGGTAGCCAACAATTTTAAATGGAAATTCATCTGAGACCGGGTTGTCCACTCGCCAAAGGAAAAAAATAAAAGGCAATTAAGCATATTGCCCGGCCTGATGATGACTGTCTGTCTGTCAATATCTTAACTGCATGCTTTAGCATCATTCTCTCTAACACCTGTTCATACAAAGTCCTTTTGTTTTTGTAGTGAAAAAATAATTGATTGAACGGCGTCCCTCAGCAACCAAATGGGTTAACAGGTTACTTCAACAGAAAACAGACCCTTCAGGGGAGAAAAATGCTGTGTGGTGTTGATAATGGAAATTTCCAACATTTAAAAGAAGAGATTTTGCAGCAGCGCCCAAAGGCCTTTTTCCAGCAGAGAGCATAAGGGATGCAAGGGGAAAAATACACTGAGCATTTCTCTGATACATTGCTGAGGGTTCAGTTAATTACACATTAAGTTGCTGATTGTCTCTGCTAGGTGTTCAATAGTATACAGTCTAGCCTTGAGTTAAGTTCTGATCACAACGTGGAGTTTCAGCTCTTATTACTGAAATTGCTATGCATTAGTATGCAGCATAATTCATAGGGATTATCATCCATTGTTGCATGATTGTACATTTTCATGTGACTAACACTGTTCAGCACTGGAAGAAAAAAAAAACAACGACAAAGAAGATAATCAGCACCCTCCTCAGCTTCTCTTTAGCATATTACACCTCAAAGAATCAGAACACAACCTTTATGAGCAAGCGGAACCTCAGCCAGCGTGATGAGACAGAGATTCCATTAAAGTGTCCATTGAGGCACATCCTCTGCTGATTCTGCACTTTAGTGGACCTCATTTCTGGCCCACACACTCACACACAGCATCCCTAAGCATCAGTGGACATCCTCCCACATCTCTGCTGATTAATCAGCAAACATGCATACACAGTGCAGAACAAAGCGACAGAAGCTTCTAACAAAATTCCTCTGCCACCCTCTCCTCTGTTCCTCTGTCACAATATGAAGAATTTTATATTTAAAGTTCTTTAAACGTGAGAGTAAAATTGTGTGTGTCTAATGTTGAGTGATGAGGAGAGTGTGGGAAAACTGATTTTTCTTATATCAGTTAGTTTCTGAGGATATGGCACTTTTTCAAAATGTCTCTAAGCGTGGAGCTCCTTAAAGAGGTCCTCAGGATTTACATAAATAGAACTGCTTACCTAAAAAAATGACCTTTTTGATGGTGTCTAATATTTTACTTTAATTAATTTGTCCTATTCAGTCTTTCTAATATTGGGCTGTATTCCCATTTATGCACATTTTGTAGGCAATAACAAAACGAGAAAGAAATTGCTGTATTCCTGCAATTTTTTTATTTTGTTACCTCACTTTTTTTACTGTTGTGTAGGCTGCACTTCCCATGGGTAAATTGACTGACAGGCAGGCAGAGATCCCTCCTTGGGGAGTAATGTCTTGATTGGTTGGCAAAATTCAGAAAATGTTGTTACGTTCCTACATGTTTGAAAGTGTATGTGTGTGGTTATTGTTGCATGGGGTTCTGCTGTTTTGTCTCCTGTCACTCTTAGGTGCAAGTGCTGCCTTGATTGATGCTGACACCACATTGGTTTAGACCAAACCTGGCCCTTTAAATAAAGCACACGCATACTCAGAGTTGTCCAAACAAGTACAAATAATGAGTTACTGTACTTAAGTAGAATTTTCAGGTATCTATACTTCAGGTATTTATACTTTGCTAGTTGTATTACTTTTGACTTTTACTCCATACATTTTAGCACAAGTACCCTTACTTTCTACTCACTACATTTTCAAACCAGGGTTGCATTTATATGGCATGAAAATCCAGGGAAAGAAGACATTTTTACCACCTCATCATAGTCATGTGACTGGAACACAACTACCGATGCATTTGTATTTACATGCACAAGACGTAAAGAAACAAAATATATAAAACTCAGAGGGATTTATTGGGGTAGTTAATGTTGTGAATACTTGTGCTACCCAGTCACTATGATTTGGGCGGAGTTAGTCGTCTGCCCCAGTACTGATGCAGAGAGTGTGATGGAAACACCAGCAGCAGCATGAGATTCTCTTTCTGCCCGACGAGAAAATCTTACGCTGTTATCAGACCAGCACAAACAAAGTACAGATGATAAGGACAGTCACGGCACACAGCGGTAAAATTTCAACAAATTTCTGCTTTGACCATGGTTGTACCATGTGAAACTGCTACCCATAGAGGCGCTGTATTCAGACTGCTTCCCCCGCTTACAGAGGCTGGGGCCGCATGCCCAAGCTCCAGTCCTCTCTCTCTTCCTGACTTTTCACGCCACTCCAAGCACCCGTACCTATTCTGGCGTATTGATCCTCCCCATCCTCCTGCATCTCCCATGTCTGTTGACACGTCTGGAAGTGCACCCCTCAGCCAGTCCAATAAAAGAAAAAGAAATGGCAAAAATGTGCATCAATATTGATGCACAAGACTACAAAACAGATCTCAGATACAGAATATGAGAGCTTCTGTTTACAGTCAAATGCATATTAGATATCTGGAATCAAATCCAGACCTCTCACCTGCATAACTGAAATAAAGAGGGACCAGCTCCTGACTGGAACTGAAACAGCTTGTCCATCAATTGTTCAATTACTTGTAAAGTCACTCAAAATGGGGAGAAGAAGTGGTTGCTATTCGTCTGCTAAACCCCTAGGTTCTTTTGATGATCTGATGAGTATAGTAACTTGGACTGTTCAAATAACATCTATAAGCATGTTCAAGACCATTTTATTATTTTGATAGTGAAACAAAAAAGAAAAGCACGCAGCACAAAGCAAACGGGCAGTACTGCAATGTCAAATACATCCTCCATATCAACATAAAGGTGGAAAATCAGACTATGGTTGGTAAAATACAGAGCGCCTTGAATTGAAGCTAAATGTCCACACCTCACTCAAGTCTTGGTTGGTAGGTTTATTTGAAATGAATTAGTTTTGTGTAAAGAGTGACAAATATTACATTACTGTCACTGTCTATGGTCAGAATGATAAAAGGTTGTGACAGGAAAATATTCAGTATGGCCACATAGAAATACACAATGAAAATGAATGGCACTTCCCTTTATATTGCGACAGTGGGGATTTCTATCCGTGTATCTCGAGCCGATCTAGTGTGTCTATCACAGTATATCACATGCAAAAGGGACTGATTTTCTTAGGTCAGGGGCCTTTGCAACCTACACTATCAGAAGAGGATTTCTGCATGCTGATTACATAAAAGAGTTTTATCTGGCATGACCAGACAAAAGAATCATTGTTTAACAATGCAACGTAATATTTTGGGGCTCATTTTATGTTTTTGTTAAGATGGGCTTATTACTGCCATATGTATACTGTCCTATTTGTACTTTTTCCAGAAGGAGGTAGGGGTTCTTGGCTGGTTCATCAGTTCAACTTGGCTATCTGTAAAAGTCACCACATGCCACAGCTGCATGCTGACTTATTAGAATGGACAGGGCAGCTCTTTTTGAGTAAATAGACATGCCATGCGCTATCAACATCATCCAAAGAGTGTTGGCCCATCGTTTGCATCTTTCTTCATAACACATTAGGGAAATGGAGCGTACAGCACTTAATTCTGATTTATGATTTATGAGCAAACCACACCAGGAGGCACTGATGTCATTATGCTGACATTTGTGCACTTTGCCTTTAGTGCCAGTTCTCAGTCCAGGTGCTTTGGCTTCGTCAAAAAAGTGAAGTAATATGTAGTTAATTTATTTCAATACTAGATTAATAAAACTATTATGGCAGTTTAGGCAACTATCCATAAATTAAAGGAATGTTTCTGTCCTTCTCAACAATTCCTTGAGGCCATTGGGCGTTAACAGCAGGCAATCATGTGCCTGATTAGCAGGTCCTGATGGCTCACTGCTCACTCCAACAGGAGCAGGAGCTTTCAGGACCTGTTAAATGCAGTAGGCTGCATAGTCACATGCCTCAGGGATGATTTAAGTACCTGTTTTGTTTCCCTTGGTTCTGGCCCCTGTGCCTGTTTATGTTGTACTTTTGTAATAAAACAGTCAGCCACCATGTCCGGTTTCCGTGCCTTCGACCCTCATCTACCCCGAGAGGGGATCCGTCATCTGAAGTCGTCCATAGTGCCATGCGAGACATCTACAATAAGGAAATAAAGATGGAAAACAGAATCTGAGTTCTAGTTAGCTATGGAGTGGTACTTCACTGGAGTAAGAAACCCAACTATTACATGCAGTCTCCCAAGATAGGCATTCAAACACACCAACAGAATGTGATCAGTTAACCATCATATGCAGTTTAAAGGGGAGTATTGGGTGAACTCAATGTGTGGAAAACAGGTCTAGGTGCAGGTGCAGGTGTAGTAATGAAGAAAAAAATTTTTTTAAGACAAACTTGAGGCACTAGCAAGCACTGCAACAACTACCCATTCAAACACATTGTAATAAATAACAACAAAAACCAGAAAATAAGAACCTGAACAGCCATTACTCCAGTCAGGCTATGCCATTTTCAGAACTACAATTCACCCAAAGTGTCTAAAAGATTTTCAAATGACACAATCCAGGAATAGAATCCAGAAATTCTGAAAACAAAATCCATTCGCAGTTATTGGTGGGTAGTTATTAGTCAGTTGACTAGTAACCATTCTCACATCAGTATTCTTAATCCTATACTGTTCTAGGAAAACTGAACCTGTAAAATGTAAATGTACAGATGACAGGCAATGTGTTTAACAAGTGGCATGATGTAACAGATAAAAAAACACACACGAATATAGGGTATTTGATGTGGCTAAAGCTGAATTCGGGTTATATCACACAATACTAAAAGGAGAAGTCAGCTACACAGGTGTGAGGTGACAGAGTTGGGGACACAGGTGACAACCTTCCATTCTCTTCACCAATTCCTTCTTACACTTCATTTGCACTGCACTGTGGGCTAACACTAGAAGGGGGCTATGGGTAGTTGGCCATTATGTGTCTGTTATGAAATGTTCTCATCTAGAACTCTCTATTCTCATATTCACACTTCTGTTATTTTGAGGTTTATAGAATTCTGAACCACTGTGTTTTCCTGTTTTGATTTTCTTTGATTTTCCCTCACTGTGCGGCTGATCTGTCATGCTTTCCCCTTTGCCCTGGTCAGGCTGGTGTTGTCAGATCGCCTTTGTTGCAGTTTTCAACATTATATTTGGGCCAGGGCTGTGTTACAAAGGAGACCTATCTAACATTTGAAGTTCAGGGCCCTTGTCGATTTTGGATGACCCCTTCATATTGTGAGGCATTGCCTCCTGCACAGAGAACTTGTAAAAGTGCTGAGCTGATGATTATTACTTTTTTTTTTTAACCACTCGATGTTCACTGCTCTGTTGCAGCCTCTGTAAGGTCACCTTGTGAATGAGATGGAGAAAAGAACAGTTGTTTCAGAGGTAGGTGATTTTGATCAAATCCTGACTTTCCAGGATGCCTTGGTTCCTGCGCTTTTTGAGTGTTGAAGTGAGTGTCCATGTGCCCTGTTTTGTCAGTAGATCCCCTGCTTTTGTAAGTCATGCAAATGCAATTTCTGTCAGGGTTTACATGTGAGAGGGGAGAGCAATGTGGACTTGTGCCAGGCAGCAAAGCATTAACACAGGATGCTAAAACTCAACAGGCCCTTAGACTGTAGCAGCCATTTTACAGGCAGTATACTTCCTTTCTGACCCTTTTCTAAGGGGGAAAGGAAATAGCCACCATCCCGAATGCCATTAAAGTTTAGTGTCCCGTGTCCAATGGTCTGAATGATTTTTACTGTATGTGTCAAATGCTTTTTAAATAAAGTCTGACGTTTTGGATCAAAAACACTTGAAAAGCATCTCTAAACTAAATCTTAAGCTTAATGACAGGATATAACAAACTAAAACAAGAGCTCACAGAGAAGTTTAAAATATACAAATAATGCAAATTCATTTGTAAAATCCATACTGATTAAGTCAAAATAAATCCACAAATTTTGCACAATCCAGATTGACAGGCAGGCAACAAACATGTGTAATTAAAACACAGTTACTTCAGTTTTATAATTACACATGCCATTCTGATTGACACATTGTACTTTCATTTATATTCTTAAATTACAGGGACAGTCCCCCCCCGGAGCAAATATGGGTTAAGTGTCTTACTCAGGGACACAATGGTTGTAGTGGGGTTTGAACCTGTGACTTCTGGTTCATATGCGAGTGTCTCACCCACTAGGCTTACCCACTATAAATTGCTTAAAGTATGGAATATGGAAAATAATGCTCTGATGTTACTTTCAGGACCAAGAAAGAAATATTAAGTTTATAAAGCTGAAAAATAGAAAATTAAGGGTTTATGAAGGTAAGGGATATTGAATGGTTTTCGTGTGTGCAGAGAAGGAGAGCAAATCACTATAAATGAATGAAGCACATCTCATCCTCGGGAACTTTACACAGGGCAGCATCTTCATTACTCTACTTCTTGAATGGTCGCCTCTGCCAGCTATGACAACAGGCTTTCGTTATGGCACACAGTCTTTCCTGGGGCACTTTTGGTTCCTTGCTATTTAATACTATGGTTCTGGAGCCAGAGAGACCACTGCGCTGAACACATTGAGAATCTGTGGAGATCGTGTGTTGAATAAGTGGGCAAGCCAACACAGCACTGAAGCAATCCGATACACAACTCAAAGGCAGCTTGTTGAGGGATAAAGAGCTTCTCAATCACTTTCAAAAGCAGGACTGTCGAGGAACAGACAGTGAAGAAGGAGGGAGAGAGGACAATGAAAGGTTGTGAGATTTGTGTGAGTGTGTGTGTATTTGCCAACATTTCTGCTTCAGAACTGACTTTCCCCAACAAATAAAACACCCTGACACTTGATATAATGGCATTGGACATTTGAGATGAAGGGGTCTGACAAGTTCAACAGCTTACTTACAAGGCTGAAGAGCTAAAAAAGTTCAGACAGTCTGGTGGACAGCTCATTTAGAGGGAGATGCTGCCCGGTAGCAGATGCTTGTTTGAGGTCAGCTTCCATGCTATCCACCTTGTGTCAGAACAGCAGGTAGAGAACCCAAGCAGGCAAAGTGCAAGAGCCTACAAAGTAATGCATTAATGGAGTTAGGTAGACTGGATTCTGCAGCAGTTTGGCAGTTCTGGTATGGGGCTTCAAAGACTGGAATAGTCATCCAAGACTTAAATACAGTCTGTATCTCACTCTCTCTCCCACACACACACACACGCACACACACACACACACACACACACACACACACACACACACACACACACACACACACACACACACACACACACACACCAGTTTCTTAAATGATTGTGGAGTTCAACAAGCCATAGAGACCTTGGGATTTAATCCAAAGGGTCAAAGAAGGGATTAACCACTGAGGCTGAGGGTAGAATTCAGATTAATGGCTCAATATCAGGCACAGCTGCCAACCAGTATTTACCTGACAGCTATGAAAAGCTTTTCAAAAATCACTTGCAAATTTGTCAATAATAGCAATCTTTAAATATGTATCCGCCATAGAAGAGGCTGTTTATTAATGACCATGCAGGATCTCTTGACATGCTGCAATGAATTCTGTGGCGGCTGTCAACATTGTTCGTCCAAAGATTCCAACCAACTCTGTCACACTAACAAGTGGTGAATGCGTGGTGCCTCAACTTACATTTATGGCATTTATCAGACGCCCTTATCCAGAGCGACTTACAATCAGTAGTTACAGGGACAGTCCCCCCTGGAGCAACTTAGGGTTAAGTGTCTTGCTCAGGGACACAATGGTAGTAAGTGGGATTTAAACCTGGGTCTTCTGGTTCATAGGCGAGTGTGATACCTACTAGGCTACTACCACGCCACCCCTGTGCTTGCCACAGAAGCCTTCTATAAAACTTGTTATGGCACCCGGTGATGATCAATAAGGATGCTAAACAATACCAAAGCATTTTTGCAATGCTTGGCATTACACAATTTTTTGTAAATGCTGGCAGGGAGTCCTGACTGATATTGTGGCAGTAATGAGTACTCTGACAGTCTCAGTGATTTTGTTGAAATTGGCATAATTTTCGCAACACCTGTCATCGCATAGAAATGCACAGTGTGCTGGGAGGCCCAGACACAGTTTTTCAGACCTCCTTTCAGCATGCAAAAGTTAATATTTAGAAACACTGAAAACATATAACAAGAAGGCGGTTGATTGTTATTTTTTCCCAGCTGGCCTTGCTGTATACATATTCCTTTCAGAGAATTTGGGGAGGACAGAATTCAAACAAATCAGGCAGCCGGATGTGTTGCCAGAGGCACCACTGAGAAAATACTGAAAGAGTTTTCTCCACCTGTGTTCCTTTGGAAGATGAACATATCAATTTCAAAACCACTTCACCGTGAAAAAAAGCAATGATGTCACAGTGACCACTTGTGTTAGTAGATGCAACTTTATCAGGTCGACTTATTAGTGAGTGGTAATTTGCCTTGATTAACTTCAGTGTTGATTAATCTATGCATTATCTGTTTATCTCTCAGTTTTTGATAGTCCTCATACACACTTCGTCAGGTGGAAAGCAGATCAGTTTCTTTACACTCAGGATCCGTCCCAGCACCATTGCAAGGGCAGCTATGTGTGCCACTGTCAACTTTGTCCAACCCAGCTGTCCCATCGTCTCTGCCATGCTTATTTCCCCCCTAATTATCATCAAAGTCTTCTGTGCCTCAGCTCAGCCACCAACCCCCAGCAACCATGGCCAAAGTTTCTCACATCAATCCCAAATTTTTGGATTTAATTTTTGGAGCAGAAACTGTTGAACCAGGTGTGGCCAGCACAGTGCTGACCGTGGTGTGAGAGACTGGTATAGATGAGACAAGATGAGAGATGAACATGCAAAGTGGGCTTGCCATCAGTGGCCAGCCTGCATAAAGGAAGGAGAGAGAGAAAGATGAAGAGAGATAGGAGGGATAGTGCTAAGGGTCAGAGGAAATGAGATGGAGGGCATGAGACATGCAGAGAGAAGGAAGGTAAAGTTGGAGATGAATGGAAAGAAATAGTATGCAGTGATAGTGGAACAGAAGGGTGAGTTGAGATCAGCTAGAATAAAAGAGTCTGGAAATTGAGAAGGAGAGAAACAGATGCAAGAAACAGAGTGAGAGAGAGAGATGCCTCCTCCAACTTGTCAGAGTTGTCTGGGGATGACAAATGTCAGTGGAGGCTGCTGTTGACTGATTAATGCACTGGCACAGACAGCTGCTAAATGATAGACTGGAGAGGTGAAGCTGCTCAGCACTGTCACACATGAAAGGACTCAGCTAAATTACCTGGGAAAGCCACACCAGAGAGAGAGAAAGATGAATGGAAGCTATATAAAGGAGTCTCAAACATTTAAAGAAAAATTCTCAAATATTTGGGAATTTTTGAAAACAATTGCTGTTTTTTTTTATCTTGTCATCAGCTTTATGACAGTCACCAATAACCATTATGCAAGATGGAAGAGAACTGGTTATGTGTCAGACTTGATCACAATCAACAAGATTTTGCAACTGAGTAAGAATTTCCTTTTTAGGCAGACTTTCAGTGAGGCATCTCAAAGAGTCCCACATGAAAAACCTAGCTTATGCTCACATACTTATTAAAACTGATTAAAAATGTAACTATCTGTAAGAATATAATAATTGCAATAAGAAAAGTTCAATAAGAAACGTTCAAGACATAAAGCGAAGTGATTGTCACATGTGATACACAGCAGCACAACACACGGTGCACACAGTGAAATTTGTCCTCTGCATTTAACCCATCACTCTGAGTGAGCAGTGGGCAGCCATGACAGGCGCCCGGGGAGCAGTGTGTGGGGACGGTGCTTTGCTCAGTGGCACCTCAGTGGCACCTTGGCGGATCGGGACTCGAACCGGCAACCATCTGATTACGGGGCCGCTTCCTTAACCACTAGGCCACCACTGCCCCTTTGCGATGGCAAGCTGCCATCTTTGATTAACTATTACAGTCTTTCCAGCAGAAATGGCTCTTCATGTTACAAAAATGCCACTATTTGCTGTTTATGGAGGAGGCAATTTCCCCTATTTATACAAGCTAATCATTGTTTCCAGTCCATGTTACTTGTCTGTGCTGTCCTGGTTTGTGTGTAACCATTGTACAGACAATGTTTGGTCCTCATGCCTGCTTATACTTGTAGTTGGAGAAAATTTAATTAAGACTCTGTTTAAGTTGTGGACTTGTGCCTCGTGCCCTCCTTCATACGTGACAGTAATAAAATCTGGAATATGACACTAGCCCGTACTTTACAAAAAGAAAATATCACCATCTGTTATGAACGCACAAGAAATCTAACCCTATTATAGATTATTTTAGTTAATATGTTCTTCATCATTACACCAGGCAAGAGTATATTTTTTTGTCCATTATACTAGACCCAAGTTTTTTCCACTCTCTGTTTGCCCTTTTTTTTTTGCAAATGACTCACACCATGACGGAAGTCTATGGACACCTTACTAAACACCTAAATAAGTAGGATTATGAGCAACCCTGCTGAACCCTGCCTTGCCTGAAGCTAAACCAGTCATGTGCCGCCCTCCGTTGATGCGGACCAGCAGGAGGAAAAACGATGCGGTAAAGGGAGGTAAATACTTCTCCTGTTTCCTCCATCTCCAGCAGGTTCCTGGCCAGCATGAAATATTTCACCCCAAAACGCAAAAGCAGACTTTTTTTTTTATTAATATTCTAATGTGTTTCAGGAAGCATGACTGTCTTCTGGGGATTGGTCTGCTGGCGTTCTTCCTTGTTTTGAGTTTTCCTGATTGTGAGGTTTCACCTTGCTCTCTGTGTGTGAACTTGCTAATGAAAATGACATGAAGTCAACGAACTACCAGTGCATGTGCTACAATATTATTAGTTTAGCTTGGAAAGCCAAAATCTTGTTCTTCTATTTCTTCTTACAATTATTCTTTTCCGGAAAATATCTATACGGATCTCCTCCTACAGTTTTCATTGCACATCCTCCACACTTCACACGTTTATCTGGCCCATAATGGCCCATAGTTTGCGTGTGCTTTTATAAGGGACTTATATATAACTCTGCCTGTGTGCTACACCCATTTTCTGAGCTACTTTTCCCATAGAAATAACATGGGACCACTTTTCAACAGGCTCTCACGACCACAATGTTTAGCGTAGACACCAGAAACTCAATATACATATCACTTTTTTCCAAAAAAAAACACTCCTCCTTTTCATCCCCTCCTTTTTTCCTATTCACTTATAATGGGAAATTTAACCTGTCCTCGTTTCCTCACATCTTAATTTTGCATTTTACTCTTTTACCCCCTATTTTTTTTCCACTCTAATTTTATCAGTCCATCCTCCCACTCAATCCCACGCATTTTACAGAGCAACTGTAATCAACCTTTCATCCTTCCATCCACCACATATTTCAGCTATTCAACCAATGTAACCAATTCAACCAAACTGAACCTCTTTCCTCCCATATTCGACTCACCCTTATAATTCACTCCTTCATAAGATAAGATAAGATAAGATAAGATCAACCTTTATTAGTCCCACAAGTGGGAAATTGCATTTGTTACGGCAGAAAGTGGATAGCTACAGAAGTAATAGCAGCAAAAACAGAGGTAAATAGCAGCAAAAAAAAAATATGTATATGTATATATCTACAAATGTACAATTGAGATCTACAGTGGGTAAAGTAATGGGTAAAATGGGTAAAGTGCAAAGGGTACACCCGTACAGTTGATAATTACCGTGATGTATTTGAAGTGTGTGTTTGTTTGTCTGTGTGTGGTCAACTGTGAGGTCTTTGTTGTAGAGTCTGACTGCGGTGGAAGAAAAGACCTTCTGAACCTCTCCTTCACACATCAGGAGTGCAGTAGCCTGCCACTGAAGGAGCTGCTCAGTGCTGTCAGAGTTTCCTGCATGGGGTGGGAGATGTTGTCCAACAGGGATGACAGCTTAGCCACCATTCATCTCTCTCATGCATTTTACAGAGCAGCAGTGATCACACTTTCTGCCTTCCAATGACCATATATTTCAAACTCAAACAATGTGACAGTTCAATCACATTTAACCTTTTATCACTCATCCCACAATTCTCCACTACTCCTTTTCATCCCCACATCCTCTTATTTCCCCCCATGCGTTTTCAGCCTTCCAACTATGACATATTTCACAAATTCAACAGATTTAACCAGTTCAACCACATTTAACTTTCTTCGTCCTATCCCCCATCCTCCACTCATCCCTCTATCCTCACATTCACCCACATGCATTTTATAAAGCAAATATGGTGGCACTCTCAGACCTTCAACCACCATATATTTCACATATTCAAAAAACTATTTAACCCTCTTTCCACTCATCCCAATTGTAAGAATGGACATCACGGGAGCCTGCTTTTGCCTTGCATAACAGATGTCTGCAGGGGGAAGTGTGACATTCCTGTGTCGATGGTTGTGCGTGAAGATTCGACACCTCTGTTTTACATGTCTTTTGTCTGACGGTTACGTGTGAAGTATCAGCCGTCAGGACCGCCCACCCTCTTTGTCTTCCCCAAATGGGAGGCACCGGGGGCGTGACATCAGAAACAACAGGTTCTGATTGGTCAGTGACAACTTCCTGTAGGCCAGTGACAACTTCCTGTAGGCCAGGGGTATAAAAGTCTGCTCACATGTGGAAAAAGGGACCTCTGAGCTTCTTGCTCAGGGGGTTTTCCCTCGAAAGCCGGAAGGCTTCTGAGCCTTTATCCCCCCCCCCTCTTTCTCTTCTCCCTCTTTACTCTTTCTTCTCATGTTTATTTTCTCTGCAACCTTGGTACCTTTTTACATTCAATATTCACATGTAACTACAATAATTATTTACCGGTGTTAATAAATTAGAAACTGTTCATTTTTAACCTCTATTGTGCCATGCCTCTTTCTGCCAGGTAACATCAAATTGGAGTGGTTTAATGCAGTGCTTTGTGTGGAGGGAGAAAGAGTTTTTTCTACACACTCTATTCTCTTCTCCCACACCACATGGTCTTCATTGTTTTTACACAATTACCTTCACTTCTCATGCTGGATGTCATTTTGCAGGGCTTCCTCATTGCACAAAGGCAGAGGTAGTGGTCCTTCTGCTGGATTGTTGTCCTCCTGCGGCCTCCTCCATGCCTCCTGATGTACTGGCCTGTCTCCTGATAGCACCTCTATGCTCTGGACACTATGCTGACAGATACAGCAAACCTTCTTACCACAACTCACATTGATGTGTGGTCTGTGGTCACCACCTGCAGAACCAGGCCTTTATTGGGGATGTCTTGCTAATTGTCTATTTGCACAACAGCATGTGAAATTGATTGTCAATCAATGTTGCTTCCTAAGTGGAAAGTTTGATTTCTCAGAAGTGTGACTGACTTGGGGTTACATTGTGTTGTTTAAGTGTTCCCTTTATTTTATTTATTTTTGAGCACTGTAGTATATTCGAATGCAAAGGTGACTGCTGAGATTGCACATGTGAAGATGACATTGTGTCAACTAGACCTTTATTGACAGATAAGTGGTTTTTTGATTTAATTATCATATAATTCTTCTCTGGTTGATTCACTGAAATCATTTGCATGTGGTAAGAAGTGAATTCAGAGTTGTGTTGTCAGATTTTGAATTAGTTTAAAAGAAGAAAAAAAAAAACATAAGAAATATCTACAAATATTTCTGCTGCAAACCACAAAACCTGCAAATGGGTAAAGACCATGGATTTGACACATAAACATTGGAACTGGACCGTGGAGCAGTGGAAGGTTACCTGGTCAACTTGATGCATTGTCATAAGGAAAGCTACCAAAGGCAGTGTGATTCTCTGGGTAATGTTACTCTGACTCACAACATCAACTTAATGATTGATGCAGACCGCATTTAGTCTTTTCAAGGCAACACAATCCCTGATGGCACAGGTCTTAGAGCAGGATAACCTTGTGATATTGTGAGGCATGGTGTGAGGAGCATGACTTCTGTGTTGATGTGATCGTAACATATCAGTTCCATGCCGGCACCACCTTGTAACAGACTGAAATAAACTGAAACATATAGGAATAGACTGAAAGCATCCTGAAAACTCACCAGTTATCTGAAACTTTGATTCCTAAAGTTTGATGAATTCCATGTTTGTGTGGAACCTTTATCCAAGTCATTCTAAGCAAAGGGGGTCTAAAAGCACCTAGATCTGCAATGAAATGGAAAACACTGGATATTGGCATGGGATTGTGACTGGTAATATTGTTGAACTTGTTATCCACTCAAAGATACTAGAAGGGCAAGCTGGCCAAAATGCTCTGTCTTTCTTTGGCCACTGGCCAAATTGGCCATTTTGTTATTGTCCACATAAAGCAGAAGCTGCATAATTTTCTGTATTATCTTTATAAGATATTAATGTTCATTATCTCCAAGTGTCAGTTTTAGGAGATTGTCCTGTTGATGAGAATCAGGGTCCTGCTGCTTTTGACTGAAAAGACGTTATGCACTCGGCATGAGTGTCAGCGGCGTTTCTCCTCAAGAGGCAGATTGCACATCTACTTCAGGTTTGGGGATTTGTAGCTATACCACATGGAGGAGCTTCAGTGTCTCATTTCACAAGTGAGGGGCAAAAATGGACCACGAGATTGACCTCTAGATATATACCTACAGGATTGCAGTTTGTATTGGTTGTGGCAAAGAAGCAGGTGAGCAGCGAGGCAAAGCTGAAGATTTACCTGCCAGTCATTTTCACAACCATGTCCCGTGATCATGAGCTTTGTGTTGTGACCTGAATGCAGGTAACATGAGAAATCAGCTGACAAGAACTTTGCTGACCAAGACACAAGCAGGTTGGATATGTTGTGGCAGTGACATGAGCTAGTGTGGTTATGGATTTGACACGTGGTTCAAGGTGTGTGCCTGTGTGTGTGTGTGTGTGTGTGTGTGTGTTTGTCAGAATACACTGCAAAACGATCTGACAAATGAGAAGGCCACAGGATGAATTCTTCATACGCAATGGCGAGAGTTGCTCCTGACTCCTTGCCAGCTATTCCCTCTCGTGTCAAGTGTTTGTCTGGTACAGCATAACAAGGTCTCATATTGATGGAAGCGCCCCGCCCCCCTTTTCCCTGCCACTTTTTGCTCTCTCCCCCCTCTCTCCCTATCCCCACAGAGTTGATGAATGCAAAATGATTTTAAACAGCCAATGAATAAGGAACAACAATGTTCAACATATTTAGCTGTCTTCATATCTGTCAAGTCTCATCAAAAGCCTCAGGCTGATGCCTCTAATCGGGCATGCGGACCAGAGATGGTTTATGAAGGCAGACCGCCGAGGATTGTCAATAATAAGGGACTCTGGGAGTGCAGTGTCGTGATTGATTGCTCTTTTCATAGATGACAGAAATTGGTTGGATAGGAAGTGGCTTGTGATGAAAGTGAGCCATTGCATAGATGCTTGAGAATCAAAAGCGAACAAGAGGCTTCCGGTGGGACACAGCCCAATGGATCCTGGACTTATTTATTCCTCTGGCTCCAAAAGGTATCAAGTAAAATCATCCAGACAATCAGCTGAAAGTCTTTGATCTGATGATAAGAGAGGGAATATGAGAACTAGAATAAGAGAATCAGGAAGCTTTACCTTTCCTGTAATCAGAGCTTTTTTTTTTTAAATATTAAATATCCATTAAACATCAGTTTGAATCATCACATAACAGCATGATGCACCTCACGGTGGTCCTTTTTTTGTGGCTGTCTTTGGTATTACGGGATATCAGGGCATAATCTTTGTATGGTCAGCATGGAGGCGGAGGTCTGACTCTGCATTGCAAGTGTATATGACTCTGCATGCTGGTGTGTTAATGTAGTAAGGGTATATGTCTGTGCATTTGTGTAAATCCTTTGGAGGGCAATGTCTTCTCAATGTGTGTTTATGTGTGGGGGGTGACTAGCCAGTGTTAGTGAGTTAGAGAGTGTGTGACTGTGCATGTGTGTGTGATTTATTAGACACATGGCAGAGTAGAGATGGACTGATTACATTTCACAGCACACTGCAGCCCCCCAGCCCTGCAACAACCACCCGCATCCCACCATCCGTTCATTGGAGACAGGAAGGGCAGGCCAATCAGATGCAAGGGACACTGCCTCTTCGTCAAATCTCTCTTCTCATCCTCCTCACCCTTCCTCCTCCCTCGTTTCCTTTGCTCCGTCACCCTCCTCTTATTGTCTTTCACTTTTCTGATGTCTTCCTCTTTTCCCTTATCCTTTGCTTCTTTGCCTCTTCTGTTCCTTCCCCTTTTATCTTTCTGCCCTCACTCCCTTCTCCCTCACATCTTTCTTCCCCCTCTTTTATTCGTCCTTATCTTCTTTGCTCTGCCTCTGATGTCGTTCCCCTCCTCCCCTTGATATTCTTCCTCATGTCAGCTTTTTCCCTGAAGTGTCCCCTTCCTTTCTGTGGTCTAATTCACACAAGCTGCTACCTGAGCTCCCGTGGCTCACAGCTTAATTGTTATTTCTCAAATCTTCCGCTGGGCGCATCCATCAAGGCTGCAAACAAACGTGTGTTTGTTTCTCAGTCCAAGTGTGTGTTTCCTCATCTGCTAATGCCTATGTGCATCATCCTCTAACTGTGTGCACAAGACAAACAATGGCCCCTTTCCTCCCCCAGTTTGGGGCTGGGGGGATACTGGGGAACGCTGCTCTTCCACCTGTCTGCCACTTGGTGGTGCTGTGGTATTTGGTGGTGGAATCCTGATCCGTCACCATCATGCTTTATCCCTTTTTTTTTCAAATGATGGGGACAGAGCACTGAGAGGTGAGCAAGAGAGGCGCATTATAGAGCACGATTTCCTGTCCTAACTAAAAAAACACCTGCCTCCAAAACCCTGTTGGGGCAAAATTACACCCTGGACAGATTAGCCGTAGCTTTTTATTAGCTGTCACTGAGAAAGCACTCTCAACTTTGAGATCTCTCACAAAGCACTCCGATAAGCGTGGAGCAGGAGACACTGCAGCTACATGTCTCCTTTAACAGCTGATCTGTGATCAGTTGATAGGGTGGAAGTGCAGTAGTCCACTTCAAAGACATTTTCTCTTCTGCACCCTTTGCACACCTGCTGTGCTTGGTTAAAGTTTTCTAGTCATTCTTTCACTATGTGTGAGGTCACCAAAAAGTTCTAATGACCCATGTGCCATTTACTCTGACCCAGCAGGTGGTCAGAAATAGAGGTCAGATAAGCCACTCCATCTTAATATTAAATCTTAAATGAAGTCCGAGAAGACTCTTATAGAAACGCAGGTAAAATGAACAAAGCTTAGTTAATCATAATAATAATACTAAACCAATCAGGACCACTCACTGACCACCTTATTTTTGCATGTATATTTTGGTGTCTGGTATGAAACCATCAGTAACCGATCATCAGCAGTCATGCAAGTGAGGTGGTGTCACCACTGTACCAGCTTTGCCCCCCCAACATCTTAAAGTCAATTGCAAACTCACTGTTGTGCTCCCCAAACCATTCTTAGTTTTGCAGTGTGACAAATAACATCATGCTGAAAATGGGCCTGTGGAATAATTCTATGGAGGCATGAACCTGGTCATGTTTTTCCATCCTGGTTCCATCCACATGAAGAAAAAAAAAAAAAAAAAGAAGACCACCTTCTTTGATTAAATCAGACAGTGTGGGCTAACCATGTATTTCCATATGCATCAATGAGCCTTGGCTTCCCATGATATTAACTGACATGTTTTCATTGGACCACTTTTGGTAGGAACATTAAGGAAGAGCTGCAAATTTGGAGATACTGTGAACTAGCCATCTACCATCACATTGACTGCCTTTTTAATCAACAGTAAGGGCAAAATGCTGCCTAATCTATCCCATCTAATGTCAGGTACCATTGAAATGATAAATGAGCAATGTTATTTACTCCATCTGGTCATAATGTTATGGCTGGTATGATCAAATCATGTTCTGGATACATGACAAGAGCAAGTGTATGACAGATTTTATAAAGTATATCTAATCTCAGACATCAAAGGTGAGCAGATAGCTTTGAAGACAGAATGATAGAATGTCCAAAATGAAAACCATCCATTAATTAGCACTCATCGATTATAGATGTAGCAGTTTTATGTAAATATCTATAATGCTTTCGGGCAACTGCAGTGAAAGAGTGGGATGTGACGTGAACAACACATTGCATGATCAATTTCATCCAGCATTGGGAGCTGGAAATGTGAGTTATGCTTGTGGTGTACAGTAATGGGATACATTTCTAGCCAGATGCTGTCAGGTGATGGTCCAGACATTCACCCAATCGCTCTCATCCTCATCACCATTTGACTTCATTATTGCTATTATTAACCTTTGTTTATAGACAGTATTGCTGATATTAATAGCTCACTATTCTTGCTGAATGGACAGTTCTAACACAACTGCTTTCTCAATACTTGCTAACAAGTACAAAAATGAAAAATAATCGAAATATATGTGGAGCATTTAATCAACTTTTCAAATTGAATATCAGTACTAAGAATGCATGGTGTGGGAATTGGTACACATGGAAATATGTGCTGATTGATTAGATGCAGGAAAATCATGCTTGATTTATGTCGCACAGTGAACTCTTCCTGATAAATTGTAGCTTGAATAGCTAAATTATTTAACTGTGAGGGGCAATTGATCCAGGAACAACCTTTCCCAAATCACTCAGATTATCATAATATATATCCTAGCATTGAACATAATTCAGTGTCCTCTACAGAAAAGCAACAATTTAAGACCAAACTCATGTTTTACACACCCAGAACAATCACACAATGACAAAGACAGCCCTCTCTCTCTTTTCAGAGGATACTCGAATTCATTCTTTTCTGAATGCAGGCCTAAATTATTCTGCAATAAGTTGGTTGGCTAATTTACTGTGATAATTACCTCATGCATTTACAATTAAAATTATTTTATGGGCTTCAGCACCCTCACCTCATCATATAATGCTCATTTGGAATGCTGCTCTATATGTGCACTTGTCCATGTAAATAGTGTGCTAAAATGTGTATAAGCTTGTTTTTAAAGTGTTTTTGTGTATGTGTGCTTGTGAAAAAAACAAAAAAATTATGCTCAAATCAAATTTGTAAAGATAGATTTTTTTGTCCGACCAGAGACATCAGTTGAGCCTGATTGTATGAGTGTATGGTTTGTTCATATTACCTGATATTTCGTATTTTTAATTGATTGTTAATAAGGTACTAACATCAACAAATAAATAGTTTTTTAGTTGTTTCTTTTAAAATTACATTCTTAGTCCTAAAACATCACAAATCTTTATCTTTTGAGAATACTATCTGTTAATTTAACACTGTTATACAATGCATCACAAAATATTTCACTTATAAAGCATGTTTAATTACAAGTGACTGGTTGTTTCCTTTAGCCTTCCATAGCTTTTAAAGATTCTAAACAATTTATTAGCCCTGTCATTCTATACTTGTAAACCTAAAGGTAATGAGCTCATGTGCTCTAAAAACAGAGTAGTTTTGCTGATTTACTTCTTGCTTTACTGTCATTGCTTTACTGCCATTGGCTACCAAGCTCTGGCTTATTAGCATATGACCTTTCTCGAGCTGCCATGGTGTCACTTGATTCCAAGCAGTCATGTAATGGTGACAGGATGACTGGCAGCAAGCCTGTCACTTAGAGGGTATTGATCCTTTCGTCGCATTGAACCGCCATGCTTCTAAAGACAAATGGCGCAGAGTGTCATGGTTGCTGTATGCACTGTAACTGTAGTTGGATGTCCTCTGAGGAGGGGACTGTAGTATTATCGGTTTTGGCAGGCTAGCAGTTTTTTTCTTTTCAGACTGAGCCAGGCAGACAGCACATTCTCACCCCAACTTGTCAAATGTTGAAGCATGGACAGGGACACTCTGCGTCACAGTACAAATGTCAAAAGCAAAAAACACTTGTCCAAATGCAATGCTTTGCACATTTGCAAGCCATGACAGTTGGTTGAGCTACTTGTTTTAGGGGAGGGGTGTGAAATTCTATTGGTGGACAAAGCATGAGAAAAGGGAGGTAGCTTTTCCCCTTATGACGGCATGAGGGGAGAAATTCTGAGCCGAGCCACTCTTTATACATATCCATATACATTTTCATGGTGCCAGTCCCTAGCCCAGGTAAATGGGGAGGGTTGCATCAGAAACAAAAGAAAAGATTACGCGACCTCTGTTTCAAGCATGTAATGTTTCTCTAAAGTCTTTAAAGTCTTTTCACTTTACAAATGAGGGAAGAGTGCTCCAGCTATAGACTCTGTGATGGACTCTACCACTAGGTCATGCTGTGGCATGCCATTGGAATACCATTCAGCCAACTGCATTGTGTCTTAAATGCTGTAAAGTTAAGCCGTACTGCTATACGGCTGTTTTATATTTCCAGCCTCACCTGCCTCATTCTCCTTGTCCACCCGCAATTAATCATGCTCTCCCTCTCCCACTACAGGGCTCTCGACCTGTGAAGCTGCAGCCCCATGATTGACTCCCAGATGCCTGGCCCACACAGGTTGCCTGTTGGAGGCCTTAGCCGCTCTCCTGTTTGCTGGATCTGCCTGACTGTGCACTGCTGCGGAGCTGGTCATGTTCTGACCGCATCCATTCCTCTGGGTCCGTCACATTTTTTTTTTACCTGTGCGGATTGGCTACGACTAACAGTGGCCCTCTTCCCTTTCTCCTAGTTCTGCATTTTTACTTTGTAATCAGCCCAAGCAACGTCTGCTGTTTTATGCTGTAACATTCTAAACTGCTCCAGTACCTGTAATGACCTTTCTCAGCCTGTGTGTTTAAGCATTATTCCTCTCCAAAATGCCCTAGGCTGCCTTCATTTTAAGAATTAAATTTGTCAAATAAAATGTATAAATATTTACAAATTACTTTAAAATGAAGGGCACATTGGTACAGTGATTGGTGCTGCTGTCAAGCAATCATAAATTCTGACTTAAATTGACCTGCCAACAGAGAAATCCTGTTTTAAGGATCAACCTCATGGGTCTTCCTGTTTGCTTGGGTTTCCTCCAGATACCCTGGTTTCCTGCCACAGCTTAGGTCAGCTGGTGATCCTATATTGGCTCTGGTGTGTGTGCTTACCTTAAGGGGTTGCTTCCTTGAGCCGGGCGATTGCTGGAATTATCTCCTGACCTGGATAAGCAGTTGAGGACCTGGTGGCTGGATGGATTTGTAAAAAATAAATAAAGTCGGAGAGTTTGTATTTTTCAGTGAACATTTAAAGACTTGTTCAGACATTTATGGAACACAATAAAACTTACATCATGATGGTACATCATTAGTGATGTTGGCAGGATTCCAAAAAGTTTTGTAAAGCATGTTAATATCACTGGGATTTCTCTGTCCCTCTCAGTTACCTTAAGTATGCCATTTTCTCCATTTATCTAGCCTCCATTTATCTAGCCCAGATTTCTGAAATATTAAAATGTTTCTATACATGTGGCAACTTAATGCATATGCCTGAAATTTAATAATTAAAATTCTTCTGCAACTGCAAAGAAAACAAAGTGATTTTTCATTCCATCAATCCATCAATTTAAGGCAGCACCGTGAAAAGTAAACAAGCCATTAAGAGCCGTAAATGGGTGTAAATGAGGCACTCAGCCACTCGATAAATGCGCATAAAGGCTGTGTTTGTTGAGCAGCCAGCAGGATTGTCTTTGTCCACATGACAACAGTGCAAACTGATGTTGTTCCATTTTGTTGTCCTGTGTTGTGTGTTTAGGTGAATTATTCATACATTTGCACAGGTTACACCTCTCACTGGCATCTCATGGTACAACATGACCTTTACTATGTCATTTACTAACTGAAGACACCATTTGACATTATACATATTTATCTATGATCCATCTGATATTGTTCCTAAGCAACAGCTACCCTACACAATGTAATAAGATTAAAATCATTTTGACAAAAAGCACCCCAGTTGTATTCAGTGAAAATGCATTTAACAATGGTCAGTTGTGGCCTAACGGGTATAGTAGCGGAATCGTGTGCACCATGTGCTTTGATTGCTGTATATCATGGCAAAAACAATCACTTACACTTTCAATGCATTAACTGTAAATTGAGAATGAAGACAAACAAGATACAAGGCTGATATACTTCACACTGCTGACCAAAGCAAGACAGCTGCATAAGGTTTAAACCATGACTGACCACCTTAATGCGATTAATGGAATCATTGCAATCAACACCAAAGACAGAGCAGGTGGTACCAAACCAATTACAGACCATGACAATTCAACAGAACAAACTAACTAACTACTGTAACACAAACAAACATACTGTCTACTCCTGTTCTATTGGTATACTGCTATTGCCTCATAACATTAATGTGTTCAGTGGGTTAAAAAAGGTTTATTTTTTTACCCACACAAGAGAATTCAAACTCTTTCCTCAACCAAGTCACCCCTTGGCTGACAGTGATGTTTGTGTGTGTTCTTGCAATGGTGTTACATTGGCACATCTGTAGAAGCCAGGCGGCTGCCTTCAGGAAATGCCTCTAGCTAAGAGGACTCAAACCTCCCTACCATAGCAACCTTGTGTCGTATTGCTGTTGTCCTTCATGCCAAATAGGGTGAAAGGAGAGTGTTTTGCAGAGCTTTAGTTTATATCTCTTGAAAACTCGGCAAGGCCTTTTTCACAAGGACGCCAAAAAGTGCAAGAATTAGGTTCTAGAATTAGATCTGGAATTTTCAGTAACAGTTTGAGATTTGCTTATGAACAGAAGACCGCTAAGTCTTTAGAACATCATAAATAGTTAGAGTTAATGTCAGTTAGATCATTATATATTGACTGACAGCATTTTTCAGGACTATTTCTCAGGCTTATCCATTAAATTCATCTTGGTATTTTAAAATTGAACTTCCTAACGTAAAGGGGGCTTTACAGCAAAACAAAGGCTTAGCTCAATGCCTAAAAGAGCCCATCTTTGTGAGTGACTGGAAAAAAATCTGACATTATAGGACCTGTTGGGCTTGTCATCACTCCGTAGGTTGTTTCTTGGCTTATATTAAAGCTGTGTGCTTCTGAAATGGAGACTACCTTTGTTTTGGATCGCTAAAAATGCAAGCTGTGGACTTGTCCTTTCCATCTTGCCATCCCATTCGGGACATGTGAACATTCAACTTGCAGAGGATGTGTTTGACCGTGCATGGACATATAGGACAAACACAAGCACATACACACTCACCCATAAATTTTAGCAGTGCCTCTACAACACTAAAAGCCAAGTTGACCTGATCGTCAAAGATGATCATTGCAGTCTGACTAAAACTCATGAACTCTTTTGGCTCCTTTAATATACCCTTCTTCTGGCACATAACATACTCTTAGTAATTAGATTGTGGTACCATGAAAAAGTATATGTGGTCCATGGGGTTTAAAAAGTGTTTTTTGAAGAATTAGGTATCTCCTTTTACAGAAGCCATATAGAAAAACATTAATTACTTTGCTTAATGTTTAATTTGACAGAAGGAGAGGACTTGTGAATATAATTTACTTAAAACACAAGAGTGCCGAGGCCTCTTGCCTGTCAGACAGCTTGTCAAACATAAGTCTCGGCAGCGTACAAAAACAGGCCCATAAATATGCAAAGTTTAGCATTAGAATTTCCTGCAAAGGGGGTAGTGACAGTGAACTCAAGCAACAACCCCATTTCATGCAGAAATGCACAAAAAACAAAACCAAATACCAGTATTTCTCACCAAAATCTTTGATGACAGATGAGGCCTTCTAAAATCTCATGTGCATTTTCATTACGCAGCCCCCTGGAACCTGTTTCCTGGATGGATTTGACTCCTTGTTTTGAGAACAAAAAGGAAGCAGCAGTGAAACGATTGGAGCAGAGCGTGAAAAAGCATTTTCTCATCACAAGCATTGACATATTCTTTCAAAAATGCGGAATGCAAAATCTTAAAAGCATTTTACGAATCCCATAAGAGGCCCTTTTAAATTTAGTGATTAATGCTCTTTGGTGTAAACAGATCCAGGAGTGGCCGGTGATGTGCCGATTTGTAATATCCAAACGAAACCCCTGTTGAGTTGTTCGGCGGTGTAATTTAGCACTCGAAATGGATTTGAGTCCTGTATGGGCACACTCCCCCATTGAACCTGCATCAGGGTGTATTACAGTTTCCTGTGATGCGCCATAAAATAACATGCATCTCTGATAATGGAAAAACGATAAGCAATATAACACAGCAGTCAGCTGTGACTGAGCGGGGGATACAGAGGGATTTTAAATTGGGACTACAAATGAAATCCTTGCCGTTGATTGCCCCTCCTGTAGAAATGTTGCTAAAAAGTAGCCTGACTCACTATAAAATGGAAATGTCATGGTTAAAAAACACACAGACTCACACACATGCTCCTCATGCAATATGAATTTCCATTTGTTTAGCTCACTGCCTCCTGCCTCTCATGGGTAAATTCCAGGTGCTGGTTTATTAATGGCAGCTGGAACGTTTTCCCGTCTTCTCCCACCTAGGGTCCATTTCCCGACGCTCCCGTCTGCCTCGCTGAAGTGCCTCCACTGCATCGGCGGCAGCGCAGGGATCAATTTTTGTTAAACGGAACCGAAAATCGAGCCCCTGATTTCGGGTGGGCTCGGGGCCACTGGCGTCAGTGATCATTTCTCGTTTGTTGCTACAGCCTCCTGCTTCTTTTCCTCCCCGTTCTCTTATTCCTGCCCACGGTGTTGAGAGGATAATGCTGTTTTTAATTTTGCTGACCAGGAACAATATTTGCGTATTGTTTTTCAATATCTATTTCTCAAGCTCACGGAGGGATTGTGATGTTTGGAGTTAATACCTGGGGTGAGGCTGCACTTCTTTAATTATCAGAGGGCAGAGGGGGGAGTCACGTCCTGTATACAGAGTGTTTAAAGTCGGTATAGATCAATCTCAAGCACCAAGGCATGACTTTTAAGGCACCCAGTGCACTACAACACTTTTTTTTTTTAAACAGCAGTGTGACCGCAACTCATGCTCTGTATTGGCATATGAAATTGTACTGAGAAGACCAGACTCAATCTTTTGAGTTTGAAATACAAAAACTAAAAACTTTGTGAGTGATATATTAGGAATACAATTACATGGAAGTTCCAGATGTTTTTTTTTATTTTGACAAAGAAGACGAGTAATCTGGGAAGAAAGCATGAATGAATATAACTCAGAAGTATTTTCAAACTTTTGAGACAACAAGGATTTTGTTAATCAGCATCATAGTTAGCAACAGAATGGTTCCAATCACATTGCCAGTAAAAGTGCCTATATATCCATGGCATTACTTTTGGTGAAAAGAAATATAATTTGCCACTGATAAATGTTGACCTTGATCAAAACAATCAAAATTAAACTTGCAGAACCAAGTTTTTCCAAGTGTTGTTCTTCACAAATAGTTTCAAAGGCATTTATCACGTGATAACTCGTTGTGGCCCAGTGGGTAAGAAAGTGGACCCGTAATCAAAAAGGTTACACGTTCAAACCCAAAACCGCCAATGTGCCACTGAGGTACCTCCTCTTGGCAGATGGATAAATCCATCTGCCAAGTACAGTAAAGTACACGTAAAGTACCATTGAGTAAGGCACCGTCCCCACACACTGCTCCCCGGGTGCCTTTCATGGCTGCCCACAGCTCCCCCAGGGGATGCTTAAATGGAGAGGACACATTTCTCTGTGTGCACTGGCAGAATTGCTGTGGTCTGAAACACGTGACAATCACTATTTCTTTCATTTACCAGAGTTTCATTCAAGCCAGAGTTCCCTCCCCGCCGCGCTGCGGTGCGTCCACGGCCCCGCTCCTGTTCCAGCTCACCTCCGGCCGCACTATCACCGGCCAAGCGCCTCCGGTCCTCCTCTCCCAGTACGACGATTACTCCACCCGCTCCAAGCATGCCTGCGAATGCGTCCCCGAACTCGGCCAGTGACAGTAACATTAAAATGCAATGTGTTTAACTTTTGGTACTCAAAATATGCATCTGAAATGGCGTATGTGTTTATATGCGATTGTGAATGCTAATATATGTTAATTAGTTTGTTAAATTAGAGTCAAAATGTGTTTCAAAATCTGATGCCTCTTGGGGTGAGAAAAAAGTGGTTTGCAATATTTTGTGTTTAATGACTTGCATATGTTGACTACAAGTTAATAAGTAAGTTGTTTAGAGTTAGCATAGCATTAGGGTGACCTGATCTCCTCTTTTCCCCAAACCTGTATGGCTAGGTTTGTAAACTTGTATGGGTGATTAAACAGTAATGTTATTGTCATGTTATTGGCTTCTACACGCATACTGGTGCTATTAAAAATGGGTATTCTGGCACATCCAAACCCCCCCCCTCCTCACCTGGTTTGAATACATTATTGCACTGATGGTTGTTCCTTACATTTTTTGTAGTCTTATTCATATTGAGAAAAAAAATACAAATCATTAGTGATCCTGTATTCAGATCATCCACACCCATTTAGATACAATATGTTGATAGATCTACAGAACTGAATGGTGGCAGAATACAACTTCATGTGCAGATTGCTGAATGTCAACCGTTTCTGTCTTTAAATGGTGCAAAGAGATCAAGAGTGAGGCCTTCACTCAAGAGACATTATGAATCTAGGCACACTTCCTTTATCTTCCCCCAGTCCTCTGTCGCTTTGGAGTTCAACCGTGTCTTGCCAGGCAGAGCATTCCCCTGACAGCCTGACAGCCTTGTTAAACAGTGAGGCTGACTTGCTTGGCATAGGGATGGGCCCTGGGGCCTGTGTCCAGAGGGAGGGCGGGGGTCCAGTGACTGAAACCCTTTAATGGCTGGCTGCTGGGGGTTTCGCAGAGACCCAGATTGAAGCCATATTTGTATATATGTCTTGTATATGTGTCATGATTCCTGTTGCATTGCCCCGCCAGCAGGGGGCAAGTGGCAGCCGCGGGACTGTATACACAGTAGCAGATGCAGCAAAGGTCGCCTGATTTTCCACCCAATCACTCTCAACACCATCTATCTTTACACATCTGCACAGCATGACCATACACACTCAACATCTCCACATCAATTACATCTATACATCGCGCATGGACATGCACAAACACGGCCAAGCACGGATGGGTGGTAGTAGCCTAGTCGGTAACACACTTTTCTATGAACCAGAAGACCCAGGTTCAAATCCCACTTACTACCATTGTGTCCCTGAGCAAGACACTCAACCCTGATTCTCTCCGGGGGGGGACTGTCCCTGTAACTACTGATTGTAAGTCGCTCTGGAAAACGGAATATGATAAATGCTCTAAATGACACACTTACCATATCTCATTCATTTAAGAGTTACATGCAGAATGTAACAATAGCTATAACTATTGGCAAAGAGGAGCTGTAACATTGCTACTCCCTTGCATTCAGCGAGGCATGTTTGCTGGTCCTTGGAACTGTGTGCGTCCATAAATCTAGTTAAACAGTACATGAGCAACTACACACTTTGTGATGTATGGTGTTCTTTTCACCCTAATCACAGGGTATATACTTTCTTCCCACATGTCCATCACTCCTATTCTCATCTGGATTATTTCTTAGTCAGCAGCTCACTGATAAGAGACTTTTCAGATACTGAGATAAACCCTATAGCTGTCAGTGATCCTGCATCTGTGTCTTTAACTCTCATACATAAGGTCATTCCACCAAGCATTCCACCATCACTTTTTATTTAATTTTTTTAAGCAAAATCTGGAGATTTAACATGTCATTGCTTAAAGATGAAGATTTTGTCAAATATTTAAATAAAAAGAGTGGACCTTATATTTAGACTGTAATGACCTGTCTAGAATATCAGCATCTGTTTTCTGTGTAGCAGGCAAAGCTGTGATGAGAGGTAAAAAAAATTCTCAATTAAAAAGAAATGAAAAAACAGGAATTAAAATAAATTAGATAATTACGTAATATATCAGAAACAGGAACTACTGAATGAAATATGGAAATCTAAATGATATTATGAAAAAAAAAATCGAAATATCAGGTCAATTTCTAGCTAAAGAAAAAAGAGACTTACAGTATATAACCCTGAAAGAATAAACAACTCTTTCAGGGACTTTTACAAATCTTTATACTCACCACAGATAAACCTATTTAAAGGGGTTTTGAAAACATAACACTCTTGAAATTATCAATCATCTGGAAGCCCTGAATAATATGCCCAACAAAAGGTCCCCAGATCCAGATGGATTTCTGTCTGAATTCTATAAAGAATTCTGGACAATTGTAGTACTAACATTTTATAGAATGTTAACGGAAAGCAAGGAAAATGGTAGACTACCATTACATATGAACATTAGGCAACATTAGTATTTTGCTAAAACCAGACAAGCACCCTACATTTTCTACCAGCTATCCCCTGACAGCTCTAATTACCATTGAAAGAACGTTAAAATATTTTCAAAAAGAATAGAGAAGGTAAACGCTCTCTTAATTTATCCTGATCAACATTTTATACTCATCAACAAATGCACATAGATTACTAAATCTGATATCTGACTGTTCATAAAAGAAAAAACATTGAAAAGACACCACATGGCTCTTTTAAAGAAGATAGAAGATGATCTGACCATCTGACCAGTGGAAATCTCTACCCATATCATTCAGGGGAGGGGTGATAGCTGATGTCTGCAGGATCAGCGGTGGGTTTCTGTAGACTTAGAAGAACCCTGGCTGTTTTAAAAGCAGTCGGCTTATGACCAGATGTAATTGATCTACTTATGAAGTGAGCAATGAAGGGGATAAGGTCAGGAGAGATTGTCTGGAGCATTGTGGACGGGATTGGATCCAGTGGACAGTTTCTGAGGAGGTACATGTGGTTTACTACCTTGATGAGCGGACTTACCAAGTGACTTGGTAAGGATTCACGTGTGCCTCACCGCATCAAGATCTTGCTATCCACCTGGAAAGCTCTCAGATCTCTCCTTCTGCAACTGCATGACACTTTGGAGTAACTATGGACTACCAACTGTTTCCAGACTTTCCCGCTCATGTAGATTCCTTCTCTTCAATATCAGATGGATCCGCCCTTATCAATCAACACAGGCTACCCAGATACTCGTTCAGTCCCCAGTAATCTCATGACTGGATTACTGTAACTCCCACCTAGCAGGTCTACCTCTGAATGCCATCTGACCTCAACTACTAATACAGAATGAAGCAGCATGATTGGTTTTCAACCTTCCCAAATTCTCCCACACCACCTCACTGCTACGCTCCCTCCACTGGCTCTCAGTAGCTGCCTGAGTCAAATTCAAAATACTGTTAAACATTGCACCATCCTACCTGAGAGCCCTTATTATTATTCGCACTGTACCTCGCACTCACAGTACTGCTCGCCTGGTCCCTCCACCACTGAAGGTACAAGGAATACTCTTGTCTAGACTCTTCTCTGTCTTGTCCCTTCCCTCGAGGTCAGAACTGCACAGTCTCTGAGTATTTTCAAACTGCACCTTAAGACGTTTCTCTTAGAGAAAACTTTGTTGTAGTAACTCGTATGTAAGAAAAAAAACTACAACAGAGTGAATAAAATGATTGCATTCATATTTGGGGTACTAGTGAACCAGAACAGATTGATGGTAACATGAAAGCATGTTGTAAGTTGCTCTGGATAAGGGCATCTGCCAAATGCCTCAAATGTAAATGTAAATCTTTAAGCAGTTACTGAAGCAGATTGTCTGTGTTTGTTCTCTATCCTCCTCTTTCTCCAAATCCCCCTCTCTATGTGGGGGACCTCCTAAATTCTCTTTCTTCTTTATATTTTCCATCCCCTGGTCTTGTATGTCTTGATTGGAGCAATTTAAGAAAAATATAAATATTATAATTAAAAAAAAGGCTGTGAATGATGACAACAGAGATTCACATGCATGCTGTTATGTGTCAACTGTGCTACTAACGGGTCAGAATATATATAACGGGTCAAAATGTATATATCCAGAACTGTGCTTAATGTACTTTTGACTTTCAACATTTATTCTTTCCACTGAATGCTAAACATCATAAGGAAACAGTGCAGCAACAGAAATGTACTTTAGCTAGTTTATTTATGGAAATGGCTGAGAGTGCTTATATATTGCCAGAATATATATCTAAATACATTTCAATAACCATTTTGACTACAATGGAGACTCCTGGGGGCAGAGCATGTAAACAATATATATTTTCACAGTGCACATTCAAATGCATTGTGGCTTCTGCCCAAAAGGGATAGTATTTAGCATGCTGTCCCCATGACACTACTGCTTTAAACTCATAGACGTGCACTGGGAGCTAGACACAAATCTAGCCTTTTCCATCAACAGCAACACTGATTTGCACACCAAAGTTTGAGTCTTTCAGAGCATTCCAAGCATGAAATAAATCAGTTCAGGTGGTTCCCAGCTGGAAGCAGCAAAACCCAGCACACAACTGATGAGGAATTCAGTGCAAACTGTCATGTTGCTACTTTTGTTTGCATGTGTTGTGCACTGTGCCCTTGAATGAAGGTGCATTCTACATTGCAATGGTTCCCCCAAAAAAAAAAAAAAAAAAAATGGACAGATGGAAATGCAGACTGGCTGGGTTGACAGCATCAGAGAACTTATCAGAACTGGAACAGGTAGACTTGTGTCATGTATCGTGTAGTGGGACTGTCATATTTACTTTAAAGGCACCAAGGAGGATTCATTAGTATTATAAATATAATGTTTTATTTTTATTAGATTTCTGTGTATTTTATTGTACATCTTATTGATGTTATATTCAGTTAAAAGTTAACATGTTTGGTTGCAGACCAGGGAGCAAAGTTCATCTCGCCTTACAGCTGGTTTGATGTGTAATCATACAAGGTTGCCTTACACCTCCAAGGTTTGAATCCTGGCTCAAACTTCTTGTGCATAGTGTGCATGCCCTTTGTGTTTTGGTGCAAGTCTCCTCTGGGATCTCAGATTTCTTCTTGTCAAATGCATGTAATCTAGGTGAATTGTCTCTAGAAGTGTGTGTGAAAGAGAGCGCAAATGGCGTGTGTGTTTGCCATGGGCTTGGTTGGAGTTCCCAACTGCACAAACCTACTTGAGATTGACACATGAAGTCCTACATGAAATACTAAAAAATTGTGTTTTTCTATTTTCACCAATCACAAAATTACCACACCCATTCTTTGGAGTACACTCTACATCCTACCGGTTCTGTTCAATTGTAATGAAGATAAATATTGGTGGCAGAAAGAAAAATAGTGGAAAAAGTGCAGTTTACCGGAATGTGAGGTTTTGATGCAAAATATAAGCAGAACCACGATTCTGGGAACACTGCTAAATATTGAACTAGGAGCTTTTTTTATAAATATAGCCCTAGTTTGACCACATCTGTTATCTAGGGTGCTCATGTCTGTTTTATGTTTTCTTTGAGTCTGGGCGTATTACATATAGATTTGAGCCTAGTTTTACGTGCTGTCATTTTTTGGTGTTTTTAAAGTCTGTAGAGTCTCGTCGGTCAATAGCTATATATTTCCTGTCCAGACCTCACCTGAAGCTGTAATAGATGGGGGGGAGGGTATTGAGGGAGTTTAAAATTGATCTTTTCAGCCAGACAGACACACACACAGAGAGAGAGAGAGAGAGAGAGAGAGAGCGATGGAGAGAGAGGATTGTTGATTTTCTGAAGTAAAGAAATTAAATCTTGTTAAGAAAATGTAATTACCTCTCAGTTTCAGCACAAGCTCACAGGAATATACAAGTAGACAGGCCTTCAAACACAATGTCCTGTGAAGTGCTTTCAGAATCCTACTTTCAAATCCTATTTAGATCTGAAAGTCCTGATTTTATTATCAATTATGAAAATATCTTGGACAAACTGTATAGAATGATTTGCAGCAAACTGAAGTCGGGTGAAATTTGCCAACAAATCATTTTCACTAAAGTATCAGAGCTGAACTGAATTCTTCACCAGGCTGTAGCAGATCTTCATTTCTATTGAGCACACTCTGTTTGACTGCTGTGCTGTAGAATATTACTAGAATCTCTTGGTATTTGCCCTAAAAGCCAACACACACCGCATTTATTTACTGCACAGTTTGTTCCTGTCTGCTAGCTACTGATCTGTAGAGAGCTTCGGCCAATTTAAACTTGGATGAGAAATTCAAGGTAACCTCCTCCAAGAACTGTACATAATGGAAGCCACGGTGGTAATTTAAGTGTTTTGTCTTGATGGACAAAAAAATGAAACATGAAACATCTCCAGGAGGACATGCACAAACACCCACATCTGATGGGTACATAGTATGAAGAGATTTTCATGTCTTTTTTTCTCTCTGTCAATGCCAGGCCAGAGTGAAGGGAACGTTGAGAGAAACAAATTTGTCGAGAAAAGTGTTAGAAAAAAAAAGGTAATAAATTAAGAAAGTAAAATGGTGGAGAAGAAAAATTCTTGAGGGAGGAGGAAAAGGAAATTCCTGACTTTCCCCTTCATGTGTTTCAATAATTAATAAAGCCTCTTCAGACGCCCAAAATGCACCTGGGGATAGTTGCCTTCCACTCCAGCTTCTTTCACCCAAGCTGCCCTGACATGAAGACAGTGCAATTTTATACTGCTGACTCTAGTGTTACGATCATTTCCCAGAAGTCTGAGGAAGGAGCGCCTGAGTGTTGTGGTTAAAATGAATCACAATGCACTTTTTTTTTAGACAACAGGCACAACAGTCTTTCCCAGACAAGATAAATGCTCTTGTCTAATACATTTTTCATTGCAATCCCAGCCTGTGATCACAGAAATGGTAAACAGGGATTATTTTCACTCTGGGAGAAGACCATGGTTTTCTGCCTGTTGTCACAGCATAATACAATTACCTGCAAAATCTGAGATGTCATACATTGCAGAGGTCCTAAAGGGCGATCATGTAATCTCTCCTTTGATACTGTAGCATTAGCAAGGTGTGATCATTTGAGATGCCAAGGCTCATCTTTGATAAGACTTCAGAAACAAGTGCTGTCTGATTTTGCTTTGGCCTTCGAGGTAGCAAAGGGAGAGCGACAGACCTTTTTGTCTTTGTGGATTTCTATATTTCATATATGTCAGCATTATATAAATTCTCTGTTTATCTCCTCCACCCGCGTTCATAAAGTCTAACACTTTCAGCTTAAGAGCGCACGTCAAGGGCAACTGTACTGCGAGAAACGGATCAATAAATATCAATCCACTCTAACTGTATAAGCAGGGGGCTCAATTCACTTAAGACAATTTTGTCGCTAAATGACGTTGGCCCTGGCATTTGATGGCTGAATGGCTATCAGGCTGAATTGAGCCTCAGCTCTTTACAGCATACTGTGACAATGGCGACTGTTTTATTCATCGGACTTTGTCTTTTGGGCTTGGGAGTTCACCAAGAGTTTAACGTGACGAGGTGGAGCTTCATCAACAACGACGTTACCAGAAATAAGATTTTTTTACTCAGTTAGCACGTGTCAGAAAATGTGGAGGACATGATACATGTTATTAAATTTAACAATACAATTAAACACAAGAAAACAACATACAAAGCAAGAACTATTAATAGTACTACTAATAATAGCATGATTGTGCAGTTAATGTTATCAGATCTACATTCTGAATATAAAGTGTGAATATTTTGTGTGCATTATGTTGCATGTGTTTTCTGTTTAGTTTTTTCTTGTCCTTTTGAGTGTGCCGATGATGGATAAACAGTTAAATATTGATTGTGGGAGAATTTCTCATCAGTGAGGAAAAAGTGTGGAAGTGCAGAATGCTGGGATACTGTGCAGGATGGGATGGTGGGGGTGGGGGAGGGGTGTAGTTGCTGGAGGGACCAACCTTCTGTCTCTGGTTGCTCGCCCAGCTGCTAGTGACAGAAGCACTGGCAGCAAATGGAAGGAGCACACACGCTCTCTGGCCTCCATCTCTGTTTCAGAAAAGCAATAAAAGGAGTTTACCCAGACTAGTTTTCTTCTGCCACCATCTCCCCATCCACCATCCGCCATTAACACCAGCCGTGTCATGCACTCTCTCACACATGACTGTTGAATAGTGTGAGAGAACATACTTAATTGAGTTAGACCCTCAACATGTGTGGTTATCTTTGGCTGGAGTTTAGAAGGTCCATTTGCTGTCTTCTCAAATCTGGCGGGTGCCTATTCCTAAGAAGAGGGGGGTGGTGTATCTGTATGGGGTGGTGCTGTGTGTCTGAGTGGGTTGGTTCCACAGCAGGCACCAGATGGATGCTATGCTAATTGGTTGGAGATCAATGAGCTTGAACAGTGCATGCATCTGACCCTCAGTCTCCCCCCCCCGTTCATGTGGCCCTGCAATGCATGACCATGTCTATACATGCTGGGTTGCACTGTGGGCTAATTCCATTATAGGGCCCCCTCCATTTAAGGAACAGAACCTCCCCTAATCATTTTACACTGACTCTGGCTAACAATTGGTTAAACCAGAAGCCACAGGAAACATGAAGAATGAACAGTTGGCTGGGCCTTTCCTAGTGTGCCTTCTTTTGCGCCCTTTTCGGAAAAAAGTGCAGCTTTGACAATGTTTATTGTTGTTGTTGGATTTATTTTTGTAGTGCCCTGTCTCCAACTTTCCTTCTCTCCTTTTCACAGCAAATGACACTCTGTGAATTATTCAGACTTGGCATTTCGTGGCTTTGCCGCCTTACGCTAGCTAACGGGGTTTTGTGTGTTTGTTGTTATTTGGAGGTGGCCCATGCAACATCCATATTTCATGAAGAGGGCAACAATGGGAAACTTGTGCCAAGCCACCCGTACAAAGGCCCTTTTGCATTTCAATATTGTCACACACCCGCTGGTCACAAAATGGCATGGGATCATCAATCTGTGTTAGTGACTATGGCCCAGCAGTACATTCATTGTTCAGCAGAATGACCCCATTTCAGGGCCAATTAGGGGGGTAACACAATGGTTTGGACTCACAGCAACCTTATTTTTATATGCTTGCTTGAATAAATTAACCTTTTTATGAGGTTTCACAGGATCCAGGCATTCACAATCTAGCATAATCCCACCCATTCAAACTGAGATTTATGTGGTATTTGGATATTATGCAATTTTGAACAGATGATAGGCCAGTTTGAAACTAGTGTGGTTTTTGTTCCTTCAGCTATAAACAGAGAAATCAAGTAATTATTCTGTTATTTTTAACAGAATTAGTATTCTTGGAACTGAAGGGTTGTGGGTTCAAATCCCGAACCATCCACATGCCACTGTGTGATGCCCTGCAGTGTCCTGCTGCTTTTCCACTCAAACACACACTTGCACCCAAGCACCTGCACAAATGGTCTATGCACTTAATCTGTGGACACACCTACTTCATGCACCACACCTGTGCAACTTCTGATCACCCACCTTGTACATTTGTTAGTGGGTGTCCAAATTTCAATGCAAGTCATGATGACTGTGTGTTATGTTTATATCCTTTTGTAGTAGACATGCTGCACGTGGGTCTTTCCCCTCATCATGACACACTGAAGTCCCCTTGAGCAAGTTACTGTCACCACACTCTGTCAAGACCTTTACACTTTGACGAGGGGTTTAGAATAATAACACATAATACAGGACCGTGGATAAAAAATTTAGATAAATCTTTGTTTAATGTCATGAGAGAGTAAAAACTAATAGAAATATTGGTATTCAAAATGTTTCCCTTGTTTCCCTGGATCTTTATTTTTCTTAAATTCCAACTACTGCACAAAATAGGGCTGTCAAAGGCTCACACAGCCTCTTGTTGTCTTTGACATCTGTTTTACTGCATTTGGTGACAGCCTGAATGGGTTACATGGCTGACAGCATAGTCAGTCGACTCCCTTTGGTCTCCTTCCCACAGGGATCCATATGTCTCACATGAATCAGTGTGAAATAGTGGCTAACACTAGCAGTAGCCTGCATGCTACATAATTACTCACAAACTCATTCCGCTATTATGGCGAGTCAAACAGTGTCACAACCATGCTGGCATGACGAGGCAGGTGTACAGTAGTGAAGAGGATGTGACGGAAGACGAGGAAGGAAGGCCGCAATCGCATGACACGAAACACAGGACAGGGGAGACATTTGAGATGTTGGTGAACATGGAACATAACATCAAAGACCTGACGACGAACAGAAACAAACAGGGCAGCTTTATACATTCCAAACAGGTGAAAAAGATTAGTCCTTTCGGACCGGACCATGACAAACAGGAAATAAATAATATATTTAATGACAGGAAACGGAATATATGGAATGAAAGTCTAAATATATGGAATGAAAGTCTAAATATATGGAATGAAACTTGAAAATATGAAATGAAACACATTCAAATATATTCTTTTAAATTTTTCACGAAAAATACATAACATTTGTATTGGTTTGGTCGAGACATGTTGAAAACTTTGTCAAGATGGCCGATGTGAGATTTTTCACTTAATATTGAGAACCTTTAATGATTTTTCCATACATTCAGGTTGTAAGTCATCCTAGTCAGGGTCACCAACACTATTATTCAAAAACACTGTTGGACATGATGAATATTATAAAGTCATGCATCCACTGTTTAGATTTAGTCAATATCTCACTGTTGATCATTCAGTGCTTTCATCTGTGTTGATCATTGGTTTTTGTTGCTCATCAGCAGCTTCTTCAGTGAAGTTGCCGTGGCAAGTCTTGCTCCTAGCTCATTTTCTGGCTCAAGCAAGTCACTCCATGTCAGCGCTTACCCCCTCTTTTTGCACAGACATTCTTGAGGACGTTTGAGGATGGCAGTTGGCACGTGCATGGTTTTACACCATCTAAATTGACTGCGAGACAGCTAAATCAGCTCTGGCCAGATGGTTGGACCTCCGACAGGCTCACTTTCACCCTGTAACCAGCTTGGCATTAAATTAAATATGAAGTTGCAAACTGTTGCTATGTATGTTTCCAGCACTGGAAGCATTCTGTTGGTTTCAGGTCTCCCAGTATAGACTATACATAGTTAGTATAGCTTTGGACGGTGGAAGGAAATAGAAAACATAGAGGAAACTCTCGCAGAAAAGGGGAGAGCATACAAACTCTGCATAAAAGTTCCAAAATAGGATTTGAACTTGCATCCTTAAAGGTCTGAGACCAGGCTGAGGCCGTGTTGTAGTATATCTCACATAGTAGGCAAACAAACATATAACATACTCCTTACCCTACCAGTGCAATGTTGAGCCAGTTCTTCATTTATTCTAGTGATGCGCCACTACTGTATCAGTATGCAGGGTGGTGGTGTGGGAGGATTTGTATCTCTTTCCCAGAGGAATAAATAAAATCCTGTTCAGTTCTTATTAGGAGTCTAAACACTAATTAACACTAAACACTAATTAAGTAACTTACAGAATTTTCAGGATTTTTGGTCATTAGAGATAAAGTATACCAAAGCTTAAAGAGTGGTGTTTGCAAGTCTTTAACCATAAATACTTTTAAGAAAAAAAATACTCATGCAAAAAGAGAGTCAAGAAGGAAGGGGATACTCTGGGTCTGGGTTTTGGACTGGAAGTTCGTGTTCCCTTGATTCTAGATTGTTCTTAATATTTCCTCTTTCAAACGAGGAAATGACGTTTCTTGTCAATGAAAATAAAGATACATTTAGTATAGTTTTTATCTTGTAAACCATAATTAGTCTCTTTTTTATTAGTAAACAATATTACATGAGTTATGTCATTAGCTCTAGTTATCATCACATCACATTTACATTTCGTCTTGTCCTCATCACTATGAAATCAGATTTGTGCCAAAAGACGTTGGAATTTTGCTAACATCTCGCTTTTTTTCATTTTTGCTTGTGAGACTTTCAGTTTTGCTGCTAGTTTTTTCAATTTCACTGCAGGCTTTTCAGTCATGCTGTCCCCTTTTACATTTACGTTGTCTGAAGATTACCCTAAAGTGCAACCAAATATTCAGGCAGCCTAAACATAAAAAGGGCGGAGTGACCAAAAAGCCAGCAGTGAAACTGAAAAAACTAAAAATTGAAAGTCTCACAGGCAAAAATAAAAAGTTAAATGATTATTATTTGTGTAAATTAGTCTGATTCCATGCATCACGTCAAAAACATTATTTGACGAATATATTTCATAATTAAATTTGATGATGAAAACAACACTACCTATCACTTTAATATTGATATTCATATAGAATCGTCAACAAGCCACAGCAATAAATATTATGTAGTATTTTTATGTAACAATTTCCAGACTTAAATCGACCATAAGCGTAGAATAGTGCTTAATTTGTACTTGCATAATAAAACTGCAGAGTCCATATAATATAACAATTTATTTCATCAATATCATCAATATCTGTAAGATGGGACGTCTTGGAGGCATGACACTCCTGTGCCTTTGTTGTGCATAGAGATTCAATACCTCCGTTTTTGCACGCCTTTGTCAAACTGCATTGCAACATCCCCCGAGCCAAACATGTGAGGTGTCGGCCATCGGGACCGCCTACCCTCTTTGCCTTCCCCAGACGGGAGGCCCCGAGCCAAACGTGTGAGGTGCCGGTGGTCGGGACCGCCTACCCTCTTTGTCTTCCCCAGACGGGAGGCCCCCGAGCCAAACGTGTGAGGTGCCGGTGGTCGGGACCGCCCACTCTCTTTGTCTTCCCCAGACGGGAGGCACCGGGGGCGTGACGTCAGAAACAACAGGTTCTGATTGGTCTGTGACAGCTTCCTGTAGGCCAGGGGTATAAAGATCTGTTCAAATGTGGGGAAGGGACTTCACTTCCTTTCTCTCATTTTTTCTCATGGCTTCTCTCTCTCTCTCTCTCTCTCTCTCTCTTTACTCTTTCTTCTCATTTTTGTTTTCTCTGTAACCTTGGTACCTTTTTACATTCAATATTCACATGTAACTGCAATAATTATTTACCGGTGTTAATAAATTAGAAACTGTTCATTTTTTAACCTCTATTGTGCCATGTCTCTTTCTGCCAGGTAACATCAAGTTGGAGTGGTAGAATACAGTGCTTTTGTGTGTAGAGAGAGTTTTTTTTTTACTTCCACTTCCCTCCATAATGGGCATTTGAAAATGGAAATGTTACACATCACTTGGATCCCTCCACACACCCCTCCACACACCCCTTATATGCACTCTGCAACCTTACTCTTCTTAAAAAGGTACCAAAACATTCTTGCCTGTGCCCCATGGTGCAGTGGTGGCCTAGCGGTTAAGGAAGCGTAATCAGAAGGTTGCCGGTTCGAATCCCAATCCACCAAGGTGCCACTGAGCAAAGCACCGTCCCCACACACTGCTCCCTGGCGCCTGTCATGGCTGCTCACTGCTCACCAAGGGTGATGGTTAAATGCAGAGGATACATTTAGTTGTGTCACCGTGTGCTGTGTTGCAATGTTTCACAATCACTTCACTTTGATTTTTGCCCTTTATGTAGCCCAGTTTGTCGATATTGCAAACGTGCACTTTGTCAGTACAAAACTTTGTTTAAATGTTACATGTAGCACCATTGTTTCATTACACTATGTAATGTCTAACACTTATGTAGCTGAAATTACAATAAAGCTCACTTGAAATCTAACCTGAGCATTCACCAGTCAGAGCTCGGTTGGATTTGTAGTTAAGTGCCCCTGTGTGCCACAGGGAAATGAGTGTGCAGCTGTATTTTGACCTCACTGACAAATATGAAGAGTGCTGAGCACAGTCATTCACTTGGGTGCCTTTTTGGAGTTTGAGTACTGACTCTACCCCCCTCCTTTGGTTTCTAATGTACTCAGGTCAAAGGTCCGTGCAAGAGTGTTGAGGAGTCATGTTCTGCATCTATTTGCTTGGGACCTGATGCTTCTACGAGAGTGACACGGTCCCGTCGGAACATAGATCCTGTATCGTTTGTGTTTACATGCCTTTTCAGAGGCGTTTTTTGTTCATGTTGTGCCAGCCAACGTTTGACAGATGGCTTTGCATTATTCATGGTGGTGCATTCCTTTTAAAAAATATATAAATAAATACATAAATAAACAACAACCCAACCCCGCCCTCAGACCCCCACAGGGATGTGACATATAAGAACTGTCAATGGCCTTAATATTTTACAGAGCTGTCTCCCCCAGTGACTGATGCATTTTTAATCACGATGGAGTCATGCTGGGTGTGCTTCTGAGTGGACTGGGCACTTTTGGGGCAAATGCGCCCAGTCCAGGGCCTTGCCAGTGGCATAGAATGATGTGCTTTGCTTGGCAGGAGCAAGGAGTAAGAGAGGAAGAGAAGAGAGGGAACCAGGGGTGGTTGCCCTTTCAATAATTAACTCCAAACACCTAATGAAAACACCACAGCGGGTTTGACTTTCTCTCCGTGTTTGGCACGCCCACTGAGTTATGCACCGCACTCTCAATTATGTATTGAGAATAGAGGCAGGGAACGAGGAAAGCGGAACCGGAGGGAAAGGCATTTGGGAAAAATGCAGGGGAGAGGCTTAAATTGAAAAAGATATTGGCCTGACATTTGCTGCATTCTGTCTTGAAACTCTAGGTGTCATTATTAGTCCAGATGTGGTGTTACCGTCTGCATTGGATCTCATCAGGTGCCAAAGCGATTTCACTGTATCTGACTGTACAGTCGGATATGTATAGATGATATGCATAGGTGTTTGCATTTGTTGGGGGTGGGATTAGTGCTGGAGTGTATTATAAACTCCAGCAGTTTATAGTTCTAGTGGTGTAAGAGACCTGGCTTGCATGAACATTTTTTCCTGCAGACTGCCTGCACGCTGAGATTAATTGGTAAGGTTTATTAAAGTAATACAGTAGTCTCACCCCTTAAGGCTTAATTGACAAATGCCAGTGCAAAGGTAATTCCTAGCACTACTGGCAATGGTTTGCATCTGTGAAGTTTATTGCATCTAAAAAAGAATATATATATATATTTTTAATAAATCTGGGCTCTTATCCAGGGTTTGAGCTTAGAATCGGTTGAAATCCAGCGGAACATGAATTAATGATATGTTACTCAGTAAATATTTCATCCTGCTTTAAACTGTGACTCTCCACAGGGCCGTTAGACAGGTGTCAGGGGAGAGGCGCGTCAAGGGAGGGATGGAGTGGATTTATGAGAAATTCAATTAACTTAAGGCTTAAATCCTTCGTCAGGGGAAATCACTTTGTCTAAATAAAACACGTGGCATCTGATGTCTCAATATGAAGGCTAGGTAAACCAGGTGGTCTGTCAGAAACAGGGTGAGGGTACCTAAGGCAAAAAAAGGCTTATGTGTGTGTGTCTCTGTGTGTTTGTGCACCTTGGCCTTTTATATTACACCATTAGGCTTCGCTGACCCCATTATTTGATAATGTGTCCACGTTTAAGGTCCAGGAAACTGAATTTCCTCCAGCCAAGTTAGTGAGAAGAATTTTATTACCTTCAGTCAAAGCTCTAATGTGTCATTTTTTCATGAATGTGCTATTCAAAATTTAGCAATACAGCGGCTTTCATCCCCCAAAATGTTTAGACTTTCAGTTATAAATTCAATTTCTTTCTTTTTTTTATTTTAGCAAAGGGAAGTCTTTATTGGGTGTGGGGTTGGATAGCTGCCATCTTTTGGGAGGTGTCAGTTACATGCACCTTTGCAATTTTATTCATTGTTGGCATGACTCCCGTCCCTGTGTCTTTCCTGCCCAAATAATTGTCACTAATTGTTTTGTTTCACCTGCACACCTGCTGCAACCTTGCATCTTCATTTTGCCTGAAAGCTCAAAGCCCGTATCTGCTTCACTTTATCTTGTATTTAGCACTCTTAGGAGTGCTAAGAGAATGACAACGTAGCGGCATCCATAGGTCACTTTTTTGTATCTTCGTATCTTTACTTTAGGTTTTTAACTTTGTCTCTGTTTGGAGTTTACAGTGAGGTTTTCAGCCATGCTGGTGACAAGGAAGGGTTATTCAGATTATGTGGAACTTGAAAAGATCCTCTCATGAGCAATGCATATCTGGCAAAAACCAATACTCTCTTTGCTTTATATCAGGTGAGGAAAATTGTGCCTTCATCTGCCATGTCCTGTACAGATTTTAAGCAAAGGGCTTTTCTGAATGAACACAGCCTCTGTGAGGCGAGATGAGTTTCACATGGACCCACGCCTTTGTTAAAGTTCGGCGACAACAAAATTGTTTGTTGACCCATGAAGATCCTTTATTTGAAATCAGACATACAGATAGCAAATCAAATATGCTGTAAATATGATAGTTGTGCTTTTTAGTTAGATGTTTCATTTTTGGATTGAGGAGAGGGCACAACATCCCAATTATTTCCTCCTCGAGAGCGTTGCCAAAATATAAAGTGTCAGTCAGTCATTTACAAACACAGGTGAGAAAAGGGAAAAAACGGAATGAGAAGGCACTTCACCTAAATGGCTTTGTCCTATTTTCCAATTGGCAAAAAAGCAGTCCACTAGGTCTATGGCAGATTGCTGTAGTCGTGGTATGCTACCCTGGTAATCTGGATCAGACCTGTGGATACATTGAAAATGTGCCACTCTTCCGTTTAATCATACCAGTTCATGAATTCATTAATATTCAGTATGAATTGTATTCATTGCAACACCGCTGAATTCACCTCCTTGTGTCCAACATGAGTGTCATGCTCCCACGCATTTCAAAAATGCACCACTGGCATGGCTTTTGTTTTGCCAAAAGGGCAATGCCATTTAGGTGCTTTAAATAGCAATACAATGACAGTGTGCCAGGACCTGCTTCTATTGACCACTCTTGTTATTTTGAGCACATCGCTTGAAAATAAGCAATGTTCCATGAGAAACTTGGCACATGGAGTGATTTTAAAATGTGCTTTAAATCATCGAAATGGAGCCCAGAAAATGTCCAGGTGGCCCATGAAGCCAGATTCTGGTTTTAATGAAAAGCGTTTTTTTTAAACCATTGATTTTTCTCTCCAATTTAAGTCCTACATAAAAAGTGAAGGGGGGAAAGATTGTTCTGACCAATAATGTCATTTTTGTTTCCGAAGCCAGTTTTTGCTTGTCACTTGTAAGCCATACTTAATTGGACTCACTGTTATTCTCTGAAGTACTTCAAGAGATGCCTGCAAGTTAAGAAGTCGTCTTCTGTGCGTGAATACGCACCGCTACAATAGTCTGTCAGGACCCTTTTGTACGAGTTGAGTACTATGCAGTGACTGTATTTACTTCATTAATGCGGTGCACAAAACACTGTGGCGGTTTGATCGGCTCAATTTCTGCCTAATTTTGTTCCCACAGCATTCACATTCAGCCTTTTGTAAAAGCAGTAAGACGTTTACATTGGGAGAAGAGATCCCATCTTTCTTTTGTCAATCACATCTTGCATTAGCAGCGCTTTCAGCTTCCACACCAGCTAAGCTAATATTACTTCACGCAGGCTCTTTGTCGCTCTTGATTGTGGCGTACGTCTGCTCTCATGAGTGGGTAACAGTACAACCGATCGCCATTGATTGCTCTGGATGGATTGCCTATGTGAGCGTGTGGCGGGTCAGTCAAAGTTCACAATGGTTTTGTGTGATTTTCATAGCCTGAACTCATCACCTGACCCAGTCGATACTGGGGGTTGGCTTTGTCACCATGATTGGTCCTATGCTGTCTCTGCGCTTCTTAGGAGACTTGGTGAAGGGAGACAAGTACATTTCCGGATATCTGAGTGTGTGTGTGTATGTGTGTGTTGCCTTTCTGTCTCAGGATAGCCAGAGACTGCTGATCCAGGACGGAGCGCCTGTCCTCCGGCTATTATTATTCATTTGCATTCTAAGAGCGAGCGCAGTTTGCCGATCAGCACTCCGGTGTTGTGATGTATTGAAAAGAGAGTCGAAGGGATGCTGCCTTTTAATTTAGACTGTGGCATCCTGGAATCATACGCACATCTTTACAAGTGACGTGTGCCACAGGCCTGATGCTCTTAAATGACATGTAAAGCGTTTTTCGGCAGAGCGATAGGTGACAAAAATACACACCTTTGCCCTCACCAACCCCCCCCCACCACAACGCCACAGTAATTACTGCCATTTTCCCTCATTAGCGATGCTGTTACACGTGGCTCCTTTTGCAGGCGGTGGGGCTGGTGCCAGCTGGGTATTGATCACCCCTCCCTGAAAGTCATTGACAGTGAAGAGAAGCAGGCGGGGGTTGAAAAAATAGAGGGCTGGGCAGTCTGGCGCAGACTCCAGCTTTTCCAAGGTCACTCTGTTCACACACCGCCAATTGTTTTATTGGCTTTCGAGGGGAGAAAGAAAGAAACTTTCTGTTTTCCCCCACAGAATATAATAATCTTGTGTATATCATTTATATAGTGTGAACTGGAATGAGAAAAGGAAAAACAGTAAAAGCGTCAAAGGCTTGTGCAGTATACCCCAGACTGTGCTTTCGCTTGGCACATCTTGTCAAGCAGTGTGTTTATTGTCAAAGGGAGTAATAAGCCAGGCGTCTTCAAAGTCAGGGGCTTTTTAATGCACTAAAGCATCCCTGCAGCACATATCCCTAAAAAAAAGAGGCAGTCTCCAGCTCTCACCCCAGAGAGGAGCAGAAATTGCCTGACTGTAGTGTGTTAATGTGGGGCTAGGAGAGTCTGTGAACATTCCGGATATGGGATTTGTGACAAGTCTCTGGCTTGGGTGATGACAAAAAAGTGTGACATATGTGAGCTGTATCAAGAATCATGTAGAGTACCCCAAAACAGATTCACAAATACAAATACACAAAGATTTTTTTTAATGGAAGGGATATCAGGCTAACCAGTCTACTCTAAGACCAGTCCCTCAAACACACACACACACACACACACACACACACACAGAGCAATGATGGGCATTTCACAAGCAGCTGGCCAGTGAACCTATGACTGAGCTCAGGACACAGCTAGATGGTTGCCACTAAATACTGGTCTAGATTCTCCTGGCACATCCAGGAATGCCCATTACTGATGTGATGGTGTACTGTTTGTTGTGCCAGGGACATAAATTCTAAAGGGGAAACAAGCACTCGCTTTCAGTAACAATAGCAGACCCTTAAGACCAACAGAATCAGCTTGGTGAGATCACAGACACTCATGCACCGCACCACACGAAAACCTGAAACACCAGTATTATTGACTAATATCCCACACACGGAGTGGAGCCACTAAAATAATCATAATCTCTCACAGAACACATACTGGACAGGCTTCTCGCCTGCAGTTCAGGTGATTTGTCGTGGCTTTTATTGAGTTCATCTAAAAAAAGAGCAACCTTGACAAAGACTTGCTCTGATAACAAAGTACAGCAGGAGATATACGGCAAGGCTTGTTCAAACACAGATCAAACAGCAAGCTGGAGCAACAGGCGAGCTCTGTCAATAACTGATCCCTCAGTCCAGGAGACATATGTTGTGCGGCTGTTGTCTGTATTTGGAGCTCCTCCAGACTTTCGGAGTGCAGTTTTGATGCAAGTCTGCATGTGTGTGTGAGGCGTTTGGTCGATATCAATGCACAGTTAAAGCTTGCTAGAGAAATGCCACTTGCCAATGTGTCACTTGCCAGGTGACTTCATGTCAAATATGGAGCACAAGCTGTAGAGAAAAGAGAGCGATTGAATGGAACTTGGAATGAGAAAGCAATGTTGACAGCCTATAGGGTGTCCAATTCTTCACACTGATGCTCTTACATGAAATTTGCATCAGTGTGCACTTGAGTATTTTTAACTCCAAAGAACTGTCCAGTTCCTGATAGATGGATAGACAGACAGACAGACAGACAGAGAGACAGATTTACAGATACAAAACCAAGGAAGCGTCAGCAACCTCCTGCCTCAGATCTCTCATCACTCCTCACTCTGCACTTCAATCACTATGATCCTCCAGCACTGCTCGAGTTGTACAACCTTCTCTCAAGGCACCAGGAAACCATTCATCTAGACTCTTCTTTGCTCCTAGGTGGTGGAATGAACTTCCCTTAGATGTTAGAGCCTGGGGACTGTACCTTGCTCAGTTGTACCTCAGTTGCACCTTAATTATTAAAAAATGATAATGTTAATATACAAAAATGCTGTGAACCACATCATGGTATTTTCATCTGGCTTCACCTGATCTTCAGTCAAAAAAGTCAATTGTCGTGTCAATTTGTTTTATATATAACATCCAGAGAATAACTACACGCAGTCTGGCTATTTTACTTTTTAAGACTGCCCATGGGACTGGACCCTATCAGTAGTTTCTACTGTGAAGCAGGCATGGGTGTGAGCTAACTGACCCCAGAGTAAGACAAGGAGAGTGACTGGGGAAGAGTTTAAATGAGACATGGAGAGGTAAACAAAAGAAATTGTGCCACACATATATCTGACTGCAGGTCCCATTCCCAGGTGCAGCCCCTGTTTCTACCCTGCTGTGGGATGCCAGGACACCAGGCTCCTGCCCATCTGTACTGGCTGCTGCAACATGGTAGATAAGCTCAGCCAACACAGATGCTTCATAGGCCTCCGTCACACCGGGTGTTACTCGGGTGATGGCAGAGCGGCAGAACTTTGCCAGCATGGCAGGCATGAACATGGCAGAACACATGTGAGGGGGTAGCTACCCAGGAAATTGAACCCAGGCCTGGCACGCATTATTTCTGCAGGAGACCCCATCTCTCAAAATAACCTCTCAAAGTGTAAAAAGAAGTTCCACCTCTTATGTCTTTTTCATCTCATGTGACGGGGGAAAAAAGGCTGGCCAAGAGCAGGCAGCCATCCCATTCATTGACCTCTGCATCTCATATTATCTGCTCAGCTTAGTCAATACAGTGAGCATGCATGTGTATATGCATCTAGCCATGCCATTTTAGGATTTTGTTACACCACATGTCTCTGTACCCTGTCCGTTCATGAATCCTTGTCTCTAGAGTACCAAACATGCAACATGAGCATTAAAAAGCCAGGCTCATTTGTATGACCATTAGAACTAGTTGTTGGTTAGAGTAGCCAAAACTTTGAGTAGCGTTACTCAAAAATAATAATACATGTGTATAATTACACAATTAAAAAGTAGTCATCCAAAAAATTACTCAAGTGAGTGTATACAAGTATCTAGTGATAGAACTACTCAAGTGCTGAGAAACTGTTTGATTGTAATTTGTTTTTTAATTTTTTTTAAGAAATTATGTCTCCAGACAGAAAAAAATATGTGCTAATGTACTAATTCTGGTATTTCCTAATAATAATAATAAAGTACGATTTGTGGTAATTAATGGACTAAATCTGAACAATCTTATATATTTATATATGCTAATTATATGTGTTAGCAATAAATGTATTAATTAAAAACAACTAAAAGAAAATGCTAATTCCTTTCTCAGTGGTCTACTTAGCTTTTGGCTCCATTTATCAAAATGTTTACAAACACTAAAAGGGTCAATATGAAAGACTGTATTATTTATGTAACCTTCTCTTTAGCACTGGTGACTGTCACATCTGTCAGTACCGAGTCTGTAGGGTAAATGTGAAAGAGTAAATTAACTTTTACTACCCACCTGTGATGGTACCCACCACAAACTCAACACTAAAGATCATTACAATGTGGTTCAGTTGCTCATAAGTTTATATTCTTTCATTTCTTCCATTCATGCATGGGCACAGCATTGGAAAAACTTTCAGATTACCTCAACCAATTAAAAGGGACTTAGTCCAGTTCTGATTGGGGGCTTTACTCTTGTTTTGCGCATAGACACTGTGGTTTCTTTCTCTCTTTTTTCTCTCTCGCCCTCTCACAGCTAGTGATATGTTTGTGTTGTGCAATTGGCATAATTAATCAAAATTACAACTAGAGGCTAGAACAGAGGTAGCCACTTCTTCTTATGAAGGATCCTGTTTACTCTAGTGTGCTCTATCTGTGCTATCCACCCTGAATAACGGATCACCCAGACGACAAAGAAAAAAATAGGAAATTAATTAATACAAAGGATTCACTGGTCACTGGAGCTAATACCACAAAAGCTTGGCTTAACCCAAGCATTTAAATATTCAGGAGAAGTTGTGGGCAACTGAATTAGGATGTTGCAACTGCATATTAATAAGCTTCAAGTGACAAATGCTGCTTTGATAAACTGAGCAGAGGCTAATTACAGTAATCGTATGATATTTTATGTCCGTATACTCTGAACAATGCCACGAACAGCCACATCGGCCCCAACATTATAACCACTCACAGCTGAATAACAATGACAAAGTATTGTTCACAATTCAGCTCTCTGTTTGCTTAGACCCTGGCAGTTTACTGAGCACTATGATATGATGGTGAACAGGAGACCTTTTTATTTGCATGTCTAGAGGTACCAACTGAGGGACGACATAACTGAACAGCAAATGTGCTGACAGTAGGGTCTGAGCTTCTTTGACATATATGCTGACTGGATGAATGGGTAAGAGTTTGCAGTTGTTAGTACCTGATAAACTGGTGCCCAAGTCTCCATGATGTTACCACCTAACAAACAAAATCGACGCCGTCTTTCTTACAAATGCTCAGGAATGGGTAAAAGCACTTGACAAAGCTTCTTAGATCTCACTTATATTGAGCTACTGTGGGATATGATCCATGGAGTCTCCTTCTTGCAAACAACAGGACGTAATGGATCTACTGCTAGTGTCTTGGTGTCATATGTCACAGAATACCTTCTGAGGTTTTGTGGAGTGAAGAACAGGTCAGGTCTGGGGGGCCGCCACAATTAGAAATTATTAGAAAATGATTGCTGCTGATGACCATTGTGTACCTAAGACTGGCTAATCGTACGCCTGGGGCAAGAAAAAATTAAAATACTTGAGTGGCACCAAGTGCCAAACTATACTCAGAGTACAGTGATCAAATGAACAGGTTAACTATGAATAGTGGGGGGGTGGGGGTTTGGTTCAGGGGGAGTCTGCAGGGGTCAGTGGATGCCAAGTGATGCCAAGTCATCTACTCCTCCAGAATTGAAAATAATTCTGAAACGAAATCACTAATGAGTGGCCTTGTGCTGGACACGAGCTAATAAGCCTGGCTATTTAGTGACATGACCAGAGAGAAATAGAGATGAGATGAGGGAAAAAAAAACACAATCCTGCCTTCTTTCTAACAATAGCCTGTGGTCAGGGTTAATTTATCATGCACTCCCTCACCTCATGTTCCATGTCTACCGTCTATCACTTTTAAAAAGACGTGAACTGCATACTAATCCCTGTGTTCCGTGTATGCAGCCCATTGCATGGAGTGTTATTGACTGATCTATGTTCAGAAAGAAGGTTTAAGGGATCACATGCTCTTTGGCTCAGCACATATGAAAACTGGAAGGTTTGTGACAGAAAAGCCACAGTTATGCCAGACAGGCTGCTTTGTGTTGTCTCTCAGTGACACATAAAGTAACTATTGATGGTGACTCCAAAAACTCTCACTTTACACTAAAAAAAGACTTGAAGTCATAATGCCAGTATCTTAAAGGCTGTATATATGCTTAATTGTGTTAGTTATGGAATAACTAATCATCAATGGCAGAAAACAATTTACAAACTGTAAGCAAACTAATTTGTTGTAGCAGCATTTTTTCTTGTCATCTTAAATAATAAAACTATGTACTGTGAAAAAAGCACAAAACAGTTGGAAATCCTTCCTCTGGTAATTCTTCTATTTAGTCAGGAATTATTGAGCATTTATAACACAGTAAGTAGTGACTGTAGCATCAGACACCATAAAATGTTTCCTTAAAGAATTTTCAAGTATGGTGTGCGTGGGCATTCAAATTAGATTCCTGCCTAAGATGATCGATGCTGGTCCCGATCCATTGATTAGACTGCACATGGATTCAGATGTGACCCATTTTCCTTAAGAAGGAAGGCGGTGTGGTTGAATGTCAGGGGTTCACCTCAGTAGTAGGGGGTGGTGTGGTTATGGACGAGTGCAAAGGTAGTGACAGTTGGGTAGGGGAGATAGGGGAATGTGAGGAAAGGGGGAAGAATAGGTGGTGCAGGGGGTAATGCTTAGAAGGATTTTGGAATATGTGCCCTGGAAAATGAAGCACTCCCTCTCTCTCTTTCCATCTCTCTCCCCCATCTGTCTTTTTCTTGCTTCCTCCTCGGGTCTCACAGTCTCCTTCTCCCCCCTCCTTCTGTCTGTCCTCCACCCTTTCTGGGCTCTTGGGGTTTTTGGTATTCTGTTTGGCCTCCTATCTCTCTCGGCTGCTGCATTCTGACAGTTGACCTTTCATTACGGATTCCTCCAATCAGTCCTCACTGTATTCACACTAAAAGAAGGCACACAGGGGTGGAGTAGGTTTTCATTTTTCAAACTCCCTCTTTCTCTCTGTCTCATTTTGGCATTTTTGACTCTTGCTTTCAGTGATTTGGAGCGTTTACAGTTGAATGTGAACCCTCCCCCATCCAAACCAAGGACAAATTACATCAATTGCTTTGCCATCATCTGTGTTCATATTTCCTCACCTTACAGAAATGGGGAAATAAAATATACAGCGTAACCATTAATAATCCATTTTCTTCCTGCTCTATATCCCTGTGATCATTTTTCAGTTATCATTACACAGTTTAGAAGAGGCTGTCATCATTTTCCAAACGTTATTCACTGAAAAAAGATGCATATACAATTGCCAGTCAATATTAATCACAAAAATACACAGATGGAGGCTGGAGGACTGGAAAGGCAGTGCACTTCCCGTAATGGAGGATGAAAAAAAAAAGGAAATGGGAGGCTGGGCAGTCAGACTGTCTCCTGATTGGCAACACCAGACTCCTCTAGCACCCTAGACCCTGGGGTTAGTGTCTACTCTGGGTCACTGGCAGTGCTGTAAGTGTGTCTTAAGAACCCCATTATTAGATAAAAAGAACTGCTCTGAATAACAGTAGTAATACAACTGTGTGTTTGCTTGGCATTTTGCCAAGTGTTCTTGTTGTTTGTCAGCAGAAATATGTCATACATAAATTCCTTTTCTAAATGATTCATGTGGTTCATTGTGAAAAGAAGTATAGTCTTCAGTCGTTCCTTTAACTTTTCATTATTCCTGCTATGACCATAAACGATCAATAGAGGGAGCTAGTGTGCAACAGAACTGGTCCAAATGCAGACGGCCCTTTTCCTATCAAAAGCTTTTTACCCCTGCCTATGACTCAAAATTACATCATGACTCACAGTTAAAACCTACCAAATGCATCACATTTACTGCTGCGGCTTCAACATCTTTGTTAAAATTACACCAGCTAACGTTTGTCAGGCCCGGGCTGACAAACAGCTTTTTGTTGGAGTAGCCTGGCATGTTACAGTTTGGCCACGATTATCATTTCAGTCTACGGGTGGCACACGCCACACTCAGACTCAGTACGGTTGGGTGCCGAAAGAAATCAATGGCATTGTCATCATGCATCCCATTTTTAATCAACTCTAAAGGCACACAGGACTTTCTTCTGTGCCAGAGAAGGGGCCCTTTTCTGAAAAGTTACCAATAAATTACTATTGATCTGCTCTGCGCTGCCTCGGGGGGACTGGCCCATTGATGTATACCCCGAGTAATGTTTGAATCTCTGCAGTTCATCATAGCAAAAGGGTGAGGCCACTAAAGCCAGCCATGCGTCCCACTGCCCAAAACCCCAGGCGAGGCCCGGGAGTGGGCAGTCCCTGCTGAAATTACTGTTTGAAGTTAGAATTGCACTGTTGGTTTCACTTCAAAGACTGTGCCACCAGTACATTTTAGTGGCTAGAATAGTTATGTACACAAATACCTAACTCTATTAATTTAAAATGTATTAGTTTTTGGCCACCCATGTGTTATGTGAACCAGGTTGGGATGCATCAAAAGGTACAAATAGAAAAATGCATGAATTAATCAAGGGTATTGCACATGTGTCAATTAAAATCTACAGCAACTAGATTTTTACTCTCATCAATATTTCTGTTGTGTTTTAAACATTTGTTAAACATTGTTAAACATTGTATCATTAAAACCCTTTGTTAAAAAAATTATCTTGAAACTTTAATCTGTCTTTCTAACTATCCCTGCTATCAGAGCCCAATTGTGGACTCATAGTGGAGTCACATCATATATAGGAACATGTTAGCCGTATACAGCAGAGGATGTTCTTCCTGAACAGAAGTGATTGTCTAAAATATGCAGATAAGAAGCTGTTGCTATGATGTTACCTTGCTAAATGTAAGCTTGGTGCTCATTCAACAGCTGGTATGGTGCAGCCATGACCTGCTACAAAGCTGACTAAGCTGATGGACATTGGAGAAACCTTTCTAAATGCAGATTAAAGTGGGTTGAGTGTTTCCAAGCATTCATATTGTTGCCTTTAGTGTTTTGGGCAACAGCTAGAATGGCCGGTAGGACTGATCCAGAATCAGTTGTTCCTGCATTACTGTAGCTGGGATATTGCACAGACACCTATATTAGTGATAGCTCATATATGCTGCAGGGCAGAGGTGTCTCCATGAATAGTAGCTTTGGAATTGTGTGTGTGTGTGTGTGTGAGCTTATGACAGCTTGGGCCCCCCAATTCCCACCATCCTAACACCTGACAGGCCTTTTGGAGTCATTTCATATCTCAGGCGAGCAGCATTTTCATCTATTTTTTCCATTCTTTTCCCCCATCATCTTTCCTCCGTCTTAGTAGAAGTTTGCTTAAGCTGCCTCTCAGGTCACTTCAATTTAGTTTTTTTTTCCCCTCATCTGAGCAAGGGTTTCAGTTCAAGCCAGGTTAAACAGAGACGGCACATCTTGCTGCATCTACGGAGTTTATATTGAGCTCAGCAGTGGACGATGTTAAAGTCAAGTGCTTTGTTACATGTTTGCTGGTGTTTATATGTTCCAGCCTGCTATTAGGTCACCAAAGCCATGTGGAAGGTGGCAGAAGAATCCAAAGCAGAGAGCTGTGTGCAAAGGAGAAATTCCAATCCTAATTTGGGAATTTCTTTGCTGGGCAAAGCCTTTCATTCTAATGTAGCGTGGTGTGATATGCATGCTATATTACACAATTTACCATGATTTATGAAAAATGCTCCAAATTAAAACCATGGCAGTCATTGTTACTTATTCAATAGGATTTTTTCCCAGAAAATCTGGAGCAGGTGAACCCATTCTGTTTTAGGCTTCCAGCTATGTAAGATGCCAAAATTATAAAGAACAATACCTTTGGGAAATATACTGCTGATATGCACTTTATTTTGACAAGATGCTGACTTGCATTCACAAAGTGAATGAATGACTTCCTGTCAGCTCCAAAACACTGTATCAGGGAAAAATTAAAAAGTCCTAAATGCAGTTTTAAACTGGACACTTGGTTGTAAGATTTGAAAAGTTCTATTTTGATTTTACAACAATATAGATTAAAGGATTAAAACAAAGGACACTTGGTTGCCCTATGCTGCATAGTTCTTTAACATTTTTAGTTCATTAACATAATGTTCATTATCATACTTGGTCCATTGGTAAGGCATTCTGGACATTCTCTAAGTACGTAAGTATCATTTTTATATGCAGTAATCTAACTATTAGCATGACTAATTTAAGCACAATAATTTGCATAACTGCTAAAATGCACAAAAATGTACACACGCACACACACATACACACTTAATAATGAACAAGCTGTCAGAACACATTATTCTCCATCAGTGATGTCCAGTGGTCACTTCACTGAGCTCTAGGGTGTCCTTGAGCTCAAAGCATGGATCAAAGGGGGCCGGCCACTGTCACAACCACTTAGCTTTACTGCCCACCTCCCACATACACCTCCACCTTTCTCTCTGCCCTCTCACTTGAGCTCTTGACTTGCATGGTGAAACGTCATATTTCAGTCAAGTCATTTCAGGCTTTTATCTTTTGGCAGCCTCAACCCTTTTTGTCTGCTTCACTCAATCACTGGCAACCATATTGGAGCCAATTCATTTTCATTCATTTGCCACATGTTTACTGCAAAGACCAAACATGGTGCTCTCAGGCTGTTCATTAATCCATTCAGTGCCTGACACGCTTTTTTCTCCTCAGTTTCTGTTTAATGCAAAGTTGCATTTGTTTTCCGACAGCCTCATTCAAAGCAAAAAGAAAGAAAGAAACAGTGGTGTATCTCAAGAGTGTTAGTTTAACAATGACAAGCCTCTTATGATGCTGCTGTTCATTCTCATAACATTGTCCTCCTTTACATTGTGTGTCTTGTTATGTTAACACTACGTCTTGTCAAGCAATGTTTCAAGATTCACTTCCATTCTGCTATGTGCCTTCTGTTAATACCTTCCTCTGCCTTTTTCAGATTTTGTCCAGACCATGTTAGCAAAGATACCTTTGCACAAGTGTAATATGTATATGTAATATGTGTTGCCGTACTTTATTCATAACCACACCACAGTTAGTTTGCATTGTGCCTTGCACATTCCTTGCAAGTTGCACCTTTGCACATCGTTTTTTCTGTTCCTTGCACATTTCTTTCAGTTTGCAAATGCAGTTAATATTTATTCAATATTAAAAAAAAAATTCCTCACTGACTTTTTTATTATTATTATTTAGATTTAACTCTTGACTTGACATTTGTATGTGGACAAGAAAGAAATAATTTAATTGTACAGAGAAATGTAATTTCTTCTGTACATATGACAATAAACACTTTGAATCCATCAATTGTGCCCATATTGTGACTGTGTACATCAGCACCAGTGAAGCAGCGTTAATATTGAGAAGCAGGGATCACCTTGTGTGTGCCATTGTTTAATTTGAATCTGAACCGATATCTAGACATTTTCATTCTTCTGGTGCTACGTCTTCCATTTGCTTTCATTAACAAGTGACACAAAGCTTTGAGAAAAAGTCAATTTGTTAATTTAGGAAACATGCTTATTACAGTTTATTAGAGTTTAACTGGCATGAGCGTGTTGATCATTGTCACAAAGATTTAATACAAATGTTCTACTTACTTAACGGGGCGGGAATTAGTTAGTGTGCAGCATGAACAAATCGTTCTAATCAGTTTAAAAGGGCTTTGGTGAGGAATAAAATGATTTTTTATATAAATATTGTGATTATATATTATATAATTTTGATTATGTATGAATGTCAAGTTATGGGAGGTTTTGAAATGACTTATTGATTATGCCAGCCGGATAAATGGTTTTGGCCACTGCTATAGGAGCCCAGGAAACACATTGTACCAACGAGTCTTAGAGATTCCAAAGGAGGGGGTCTGAACATATTCCTGTAGAGTTTACAAATAGGTTAACAGATTGGAACCTTGATTGGTTGTTGACGAGCCTGGATTCATCAGGTCAACCAGGTATTTGGGGGCTTTGTTATCATCCCATCATAGAACAAATGCACAGCATCAAATGCACCAGTCATCAATCTAACCGCTTACCGTACGTCTTTATGGCAGGGCTTTCTGAATGGCTCTGCACCCCTTCCATAAATCTATCATCCATCAAAATGGTGGTTTTCCTTTAAGAGAGGTGGTTCTTATGTTTCACGAATGTATAAACATGTCAGACGTCTCCCCTTTCTACCCCCAGTTTAAATGAATACACTCTACAAGGAATGGTGTGGCTCTGCCACTGTAACCTTTAAGGAAGGATACCTCTCCTATTCAGCTTGGCTTAGAATAAAATGTCATGCAAAAAGATGTGCGGATATGACATATATGAATAATAATTCCATTTTAGAAAGCGGCAATCGGCACACAAATCTGATAGGAGGATATGGATTGTTTTTCAGCTCAAGACTGGCCCAGCAAAGATAAGGGAAAATGAGGTTATTGCCCACACAAATACCACAATCCCCTACTGTCCCTGTTCCAGTGCAAGATTGATCTATTAAGTTTGATTACTCCTGCCTGGGATGATGGCTTCCTGCTTGGGAAATAAGCTGGGGATGGTAGACGGTGGGTCTCCGTGGTGATTTGTTTGCATGGATTAAATGTCAGCGTTGGAAATATGTTATTACAGCAAAACCTCATGTGCAGCACCACAAGAGACCCTCAAAAAAGTGTGAGTCTGAACACACACACACAGTCCCTGACAACCTTGTCACTGTTATTTATATGAAAATAGTCTGATTTATTTTTATATCGGAGTGTGTGAGTGTGTGTAAGACAGAGAGAGTCAGTGGAAGGTGGTTCCTGCTGACACACACATGAAGTGTGTCCACTCTGATTATTTGAGGTTCAATAGAGTTTCCTAAAAATACAATTGTACATTGTTATTCTCACTTCAAACTTATTGAATTAGACAATTCTTATGCAAACAATAGGGTTTATGTTCTGACCTTAAGGTACAGGTAAAATAAACCATCGGTCATCTTCAGGTGAAGCCCTGGTCATGGTGTCAGTTCATACACAATACATGACGTATACATGATTATGAGTTCATGTAACCAGCATGTCTCAGGGAATGGGATGCGTATGCACTACTCATGAGACCGGTGTTTATTACATGAAGCTTTAAACATGTATATACGGGTGAGACCGATCTAGAATCAAGGGAACACATGAAGAACACAAAACTCCCCTTCCAGACGAGATCGTGACATATGAATGAGTGGAAAACATGTAAACACTACACAGAAACTTACCCAGCTGGGACTCTTCAGTGAGCCAGTGTATATTCCATGTAGACACATTCTGAAACATGAAGGAAACAGTCTTAAGAGTTAAAAAATTGTAACTAAACTTTATAGGGGAAATTCACAAACTTACCCCTTCACCCCATGAAGGATAAATGGAGTATAATGCAAACAAAAGGCCATAATGTGTTAGAAGGTTGGAAGGAAACTGGTATTTAGAGGTGTAAATAAGACAGTTAAAACAGAAATAAAAAAAGAAGTCTGGGGTGAAAGGCCAGTTCTCCTTGCAGATTCCTAACTGCTGTCCAGTTTGACAAATACACCCAAAAAAGATTTCTCTTAAATCTATTATGCTTTCATACTTGTTACTGTTGTATGGTTGAGCATCATACCAGCACATATATCTGTGTGTGTATATATATACTTGTACACGTGTGTGTGTGTGTGTGTGTGTGTGTGTTTGCATACGTACCTGGTTTTTCAGCTCATTGCAGCATAATGGCTATTTGGTCCAGGCTTGGGCTCGTTCTGCATGCATTGCTACATATTTAATTTCCACAAGGACTGTAGATGGAGAGAAACACATATTTGTTTGGGAGAATGAGCAATGTTTCAGTTCCCTCCCCATTTCGCAGTGACCTTCACCGCCCGGGTGCCCAGCGTGAGCTCCGCCATACACGGTTTTGCCTATTCATTTCTGTGAAGCCTCCCATTCCCGCACAGCCAGATCTAAAAGTCGCTCTCTCGCGCTCCATTCAAATGACAGTGGGGGGCAACAGCAGCATTTTCCATCAGCGGAGACACACCTTGGCTTGACTCGCATTGTTTTTCTGGACTCCTATTGTTTAATATATTCTTCTTGTGGCTGCGACGCCATACGATATGGTCATTGTGAATTCATGTCAGGAAAATTAGTGTGGCCGGAATAGAAACATTCTGCTTTGGTGTGATTCCTTTCAAACAAGCATCAACACAAGTAGTCTGTAGAGAGCCTTTTTTTATCCCCTTCCTCCTTCCTTCTTCCTTCTTCCTCTCATCTCTCTCATATCGTCTAAAAAGATCACAGATGTCTGCATCAGAGAACCCGACAAACATGTGGTATTGTGAACCAAGATCAAAGGATTAATTCATTCAGAAGAAATACATTTAACCTTGACACTAAGAACCCAATTGGGATGAATTATTATTCTCCATTTCAGACTACTTTGATCCTTAAAAAGAAATAACTTGCCTTCATCAGCAGCCACATTGCAGTTTTCATTATGAATCAGCGTTAGTTGAATGATGCAGTGTAATATTATATTATATTATGTGTGAGCACAGCTTGCCCATGTGATAGCAGTGGTCTTTACACAGGTTGCTAGCCTGCACATCTCCAGTCCATTTTAATCTATAGCTCTGCTAATGGGGTCTTTTATGAGAAAGCCGAGTCCATCGGACCGTTGCCTTTCTTCACTAGTAATGGGTATGAAGGGTAGCAGGGATCCACTGGTGCCGCTGACAAACCCAGTTTGACCGTTTGACAGGTGGCACCCGAACAGAGCTCTGCCTGCAAGCAGATCGACCAGTCGTTGCGTGTTACACCTCATTACATCACCGCTTCCATATCGACCCCCGGAGCTCTGCACCGCTCCACAAGCACTTTTGAATAATGCACCACCTCAATTAGGACAAAACAAGCCTCCGTAACCAACCACTGCAGGGGTCAAAATTAATAAGTTTAAGAACAAAACCGCTTGCCGTAGATATTGAAACACTGAAACCAGTCGAGTGTTTGCCATGCACATCTGAAGCTGCGGTTTATCCAAGTCATGGCGAGTTGAGGACAATGTTGGGTGGCTATGGCAGATCAAATAGTCTGATCAGGCCGAACAGTTAGCATATTGTGCGAGCTGAAAGCCTTTGCGCTTATTTAACTGCAAACAGCTTTGTGTCCGTAGGCTGAATGGCACAGAGCGAAAGAGAGGGTGCGAGAGAAGCAGGACAGTGGAGGAAGATGACAGAAAAGGTATAAGCCGAGGATAAAGCGAGGTGGAAAGGAGGTTACTGTTTTGTGTGTGGTTGCCCCAGAGATCCGCTTTGGTGTGTCAGGATCCACTTAGTTGCGAGCTGAGCCCCCCCTCCTCTGAATCAGCCAAGCCAAAATTTAGGATTCAATTCAGTGAAATGCTAATACCATTAACACCACAACACTGAAGCCAAAAACCCAGGCTTCCTTCCCAGCAACGCTAATGTTATTTACGCGCCTCAGATGTGCTCGGTCGTGAAATCTGTCGGCTTCTACAGATAGTTTGGCTGTGTTCTGGAAATATTAAAAGTAAGCAAAGTGTGAGACCAGACTTCAATCGATTTACCCAAAATAGAGGAAGCTAATGCCATTAGAAGGCACATTTGAGTAATGATAGGCCAGGGAGGCTGGGACAAGAGGAACTGTGCACAGGAAACAACTGAAGGGTAATTTATGCCTGGTTGGTTGGATTTATACTCTAGGCAGTCCATCCCCGGAGATCAGCCTTGAACACTGTAGTTGAGACATAAGAATAATGCTACTGCTAGTGCAGGATTTAATATCGCTGCTGTAATATATTGTTATTTAAGTTACAGATGATGCCTAGGATGTAGAGCTTGAATGGTGTCCATAGATAATATTGGTAAAAAATTCACTATAGTTATATGTATAAACTCAAATTATAGCAATAACTAAACAATGTGGCAGCAAAAGCAAAGATTAGAACTACAAAATTTCTTATCAACATCCTAAATCAAGTGTCAAGATCTAAATATTCTGCATTGCTTTGTAATTAATAAAGTTCCATACTGTTCAATAGTTCATATTTTCTATGAAAATCTTAGACTCATTCTTATTTCTATAGAATACCTACATTATATTATATAAATCTGGGTATGGTGCATTTTCCCAGAAAGAGGTGGGTTTTTAGGGGTTAAACTTCCTTTTTGTCACTGGATTTCATCATGTCAGTTTTTATGCAGCAGCTGGCAATGTGGTACAATTTGGACTGAATGAAGGACTGTATGTTCCGTACTGAGTTGTTCAGTTGCCATTCAGCAATGACTTGCAATCATGCAATATGTGCTGAAAAGGGAGCGCAAGAGATTAGGTGTGAGTGCAATTAATAGTACACGTGTTTTGGATACTATTTTGCCATGCTCAAATAATTGTGAACAGTCTGTACTTGCAATGTGTGAACAAATTAAGCCATTTAAATTCGATCAGCGTCCCTAAAATATCCACACAGAGCATGGAGTGCTTCTTAATGACAAATGAATGCATCACACTTGCTCACACTTCTGTCTGACTGCAGGCAAAAGGAGGGTCCGGCACAGAGATGTCATTGGAGCAGCAACAGCCACATCAAGCTGGTGTCCGCGGGCACTGGAACACAGCGACTGAACTGAAGAGCATTACCAGTGCAGCCGGCCGGAAAGTGAAGAGGGATGACCACTCAGAGCTCTTCATGAGGAAGTCAGAGTCATGCTGAGTGACCTTCACTTTAAAGCTGCTGTTTCTTACTTGGGCTATTTTGTTCGGGGTTTAAATATGATTTTACACCATTCCTTCTGTCACCAATGGCAGTGAGGCACTGCAATGCTATAAGCTATTAAAGATGCCATGGTCTTTATTTCTTTTTAATGCAATGTTTACATTTTACATACATTTTTCCTACATTAAGTTTGAGTTTTTGGTACAATTGAATCATATAAACAAATTGAATTGATATACAGTACTTGCCAAAAGTTTGGACACATCTTCTTGTTCAAAGTGTTTTCTTTATGTTCATGACCATTTACATTGGTATATTCTCACTGAAGGCATCAGAACTATGAATGAACACATGTGGAGTTATGTAGTTAACAAAAAAAGTTGAAATAACTGAAAATATGTTTTATATTCTAGTTTCTTCAAAATAGCCGAATCTCGATTTGCCAAGGTGCCACTGAGGTGCACACACTGCTCCCCGGGCTCCTGTCATGGCTGCCGACTGCTCACTCAGGGTGATGGGTTAAATGCAGAGGAAACATTTCACTGTGTGCACCGTGTGCTGTGCACAATGACAATCTCTTCACTTTGTCTCCTTTGTCAATTGTTGGCCCCTTTGCCTTCACTCTGCGGTCCAGCTCACCCCAAACCATTTCGATTGGGTTCAGGTGGATGCCAGGTCTCCAATTCTTTTGCAATTAATCACTGACAAAAGATTCGCGCACACACACGGAGCAATCAGTAGGCGATTACAGCCGATTTTCAGCCAACGTTAATCCCTAACTGTTCAGTCTATGCCATTCATTGTTCATTATTCTTACTTTTAATCAGTCTTATAGGCAAGTGAAAGTGAAGTGATTGTCATTGTGAAACATAGCACAGCACATGTTGACACAATGAAATGTGTCCTCTTCTTTTACCATCACCCTTGGTGAGCAGTGGGCAGCCATTACAGGTACCCAGGGAGCAGTGTGTGAAGACGGTGCTTTGCTCTGATTATGGGTTCGTATCTTACCCGCTAGGCAAACCTTAGCCCAAGTTTTGCCACTCAGAGGCCATCTTAATTATTTTGAGCTGTGAATGTAAAGATGGCTATAAAGCTTCTCCTATGGTTGAACTTGTATCAGTATGATGACAGCACATTTTTCTTATTATGATGTCTGCTATTCAGCTGCTATTAATCAGTAAGTGTAAGATTTATACTCCACCATTGTTGAAATAATGAATTTCATGACCCCTATCCATGACATGGTTAAAAATAATAGGCAATATGAATTTATTATCAGACAGTGTGTTTTTTGGTGGAGGCAAAAAGAGGGAGGGAGAACTCCAGACAGTTATTTGGAGAGTTGGGGACAGGGAGTCGAAATCTTTTTTTTTGAAGAGGGAATTGGTAAAAGTAGGACACAAACTGCATCGTTGATGTCTCTTGGGCTTGGAATTTTCCGGAATAACAGGGATGGTGCCAGGCAAGGACCACCACCACCCCCCAAGGGAGGCCATGTTTCAAAGCAAGCCCCCAAAAAGCTGTTGAGCAAATCTCCATACATAATAATCCGGAATTTTATATAAAAAGATGCATATTTGCATAAAGCTGTCATGGTACCCAAAGGGGAGTGTGGCAGAGGAAAGGGATTTGCAGCCAAGCTTTACCAGGAGATGATCTAAGAGAAAGAGCATGGCCTTGTTGTTAAGTACAATTCTGCTTTGGGGTTGCGAGATTGAGTGACAATTCTTTGTGTAACTGGCTGTGGCAGGAACAGGACAGAGCAGGATGGACTAGAGTCCATGACTAATAGAAACAGAAGCACAAAATACACAACATAACACAAGCATTTATACAATGACCCAGCAAAGGATTGCATTTAAACACATACAAACAGGTGCACACGCTTGGAGCAATCAGGGCAACAACGATGACAACACATAACTCTGGTCTGGAGTCAGACCATGACACTGGCATGTGAGATGCATGTGCATGATGGATGTATGTGCTTACGTTTCTGAGTGTGTAATGCATGCTTGTCAGTCAATCAATATTCTTCTTCAGTTCCTGTATTAGCTCCACTTTGATAATTCTCACTTAATATATGCTAGGCTGCTCTGTGAGTTGTAAGGATGCTGCATGCATTCTGTACCATTCCATAAATCTGAACATTTATTGATTCAGAATACACTGTAATACACTCATTACAGGGTCATAACCTCTCAAGCTATGTATGGTTGTGTTGCTCACAATGGTGGTAGAGTTTGTGTTGAGTTCTTTACCGCTACACTATAGCCAGTGGAGTTGAAAGGATACATTTACATTTAAAGCATTTGGCAGACGCTCTTATCCAGAGCGACTTGTTACCATGTTACCATCAATGAAGTGATCAATTCTGGTCCACTAGGAGCCCTGGTATAATATGAATTCTGAAGTAGGATGGAACTACCCCATGTTTGGCTTTGTAGGCAAGCGTCAGTATTTTGAATCTGATGTGAGAAAATGTGGGATGGCCACTGTATTAGTTGTAGAGGTCTAATGGCACTCAGAGGTAGACCTGCTAAAAGGGAGTTAAAGTATTCCAGTCGTGAGATTGCTAAAATGCTTCGAGTTACAAGGAATAGTTTTGTTCTAAAACCATGGACTGCAGCTTTTTGCATGATTCTCAGCCTCTGGTTTGTTTTGCAGTCTAGCTCTGCGTCTATATCATTGCACATTAAATAAATCCCAGTCAATAGCTGCCAAATTGCTGTGGGAGTTCTTCCGTTTTTATCCCTCGCAGTCCAAAAAAAAACAAAAAAAACACACACACTGATTCAGACCTTCATGGTTATTTATTGATTTACTATAAGCTTCAGATTACACGCACATACAAACTGTGCTTCCACATGCCCAGAAGAAAAACAAACAGGAAAACCATGGGCTGACCCGAGATTTGTATGCCTCACAGGAGAAGCAAACTTTATTTTTTATTATTCTGATGGTTTAGACACTCCATTTACCAATGAGAAATGAGGAACCTCTAGATGTTGCCCCAGCATTTCACTGGTCCTGATGACATTGGCTTGGGATTTGGGGAAGAATGAAGAATTGCAGCCCTCTGATCTTTGGGTATAGACGGTGTTTCAAGCACAATTTTAGAGGTCCAGTTGACCTGTTTCTTTTTCCATTACAACCTCTTGCTCAACCTATGAAACCAGAATCTTATTTTACAGCTCCGCTGTGCATGTGGGGTTATGGATGGTGCCTGGCAGCAGGCTGGACTGTCAGAGGAATGAATAGCTCTCTGTGTCGACTAACTGATACAAGGCTTGTGTGGTTCCGGGGAGAGAAACAGTCAGGGGCAATCCAGGGTCGTTCTGTATGGACTGAATTACATTGAGGGTGATGAAAGACAGAGGTGCTAATTACCCAGGACTTGCTGTGGAGAGGATGGGGCGGTAGTGAGAAGGGGAACATGGGGTGAGCCCCTGACAAGGGCTCCTTTCAAACTGCTGGAGGTGAGAAGGGGGTGTTTCCTGTGCCGACAGGTTATCATATTATCAGGCAATCGTATAAATCCTATTTGGGATCACGCAACAAAATAAATACTAATAAATACTATTGCATTTTTACCTCTATGAAGATCATGTTTGATGCACTAGAAGAAAACCCGACATTCAGTAGCCTCCTGTGGGAACTGTGATTGGGCCTGCTGAAAAATACAACCCAGGTGTACTGTATTTCATACCAAATTGTCCAAATTAGTACACTCATCACGCAATTGTGTTTAACCTTGGCTTTTGCTGGTTAAAGTGTGCTCCAGTGGTGCAAATGAAGCCGGTAATGATCTGCAGCATATCTCTACATGTTGCTCTGGCCAGTCGAGCAACAACTCTACATACATGTGACCCATTTCTAATGCTCATCAATAAGCTGGGAACTTAACTAGGGCACACCATGCTGGAAATGGACTGTGCTTTTTAAACACAAGTGAAACCGTTGATTTTGGAACAGGAAGCATATCATTTTTTATGGTAAGCATAGTCCCTGCCATTAATTGCTGTCCCCACATCTACATATGGTCTTTGCTGTTTGTGACAACTCCCATGCTGTTAAATGTGATGATTGAGATTCATTGTACAATTTGTGGATATAATTAATGCAAAAGTTTGTATTTTCCATGAAAGTGATAGACACACATAATCAGCCTACATGGTCACTTACATATCCCAAGTAACCACACCTTTAGTTTAGGGCTAATTGCTTCTGAATGTTTCTCAGCCGGGATATATCATGACATTCTCACTTCCTGAGATGTCCACAGGAGATCACATCCACAGGAGCACTAATTCCTCCAACTGAAGGATAAAAGACCCTCAGTCCTTTGCATCTGTAGTGTTATTTCTATGGCTGATCAGGTTAATGTTATTATGTCTAGTAGAAAACAATGTTCTCCCACTTGACAGTTGGTAATTACATTCTCCTTCTGGATGTTGTGATTGCTCTCTGCATTTGATATGAGTCTCTTTCATGTTTTTGGTTCCCTACCTTTGAAGCTCTTGTAATATGATTAAAATGTAGGACTTAAATAGATGTTCACCTTTTCCATAGCTCCATGTACCTGCACAATGAGGGACTGTGGAGGGCCTGTTCTCTGCATAGCGGGGGTAATTGAATTCCAAGTGAAATTTGTGTCAGGCATCCAGGGGGAACCTGGCTGACTGTGAATGTGCTGTTCCTGTGGAGGCCATTGATGATAAAGGGTCTATTCATTCCCATCAGGGATCAGCAGTTAGTACAAGTTCAGCACAGACCTGGCCGCTGTCTTCTCCAACATGCAGCAAAAAGAAATAGGAACAGAGGTCAATGGACAATTTTCTTTTGCCTTCCCCTTTCTGCTTCTACTTTCCCATGCACATTACTTGGTTGTAATGTTCAAGGTCATGCAGGCTGAAATAAAGACAAATGTGACAAATGAAATGAACAGCTTTAATCAATGAGAAGAGAAACATCATTGTAATGGTCAGGAGAAGAAGAGCAGAAATTCGTTGTTAAAATGATGACTTGCCATGACATTCAGTCATCAGATTTTAAGCCTAGTAAACACGTCCAAAACGTTTCAGAGCATTTTAAGCACCATCCAAATGAAGGTATTAACTCCAGTATGTTCCTGGACAATCTATGGAAAATGTATTCACTTTTCTTCCAAATGCAAACTCTTAACAGTGTTTCTATACAGTAATCCCTTTTAAAAAAAGACACTTTTTGTGTGTGTATATGTGTGCAAAAGCTTCCACTTCTTGGCTGCATGCAGTAAAAAAAATACAACAAAATTCACTATCACATCTATAACCTGCTGACATTGTCTCAAATTAACACTGTAAATATCAGTCAGCCTGTTAGCTGTACATGACCCCGAGACACCAGATTGAATGTCTGTTATTGCTACAAAGCATATTGCAACTTCTATCTCAACGTGTCAACGCAGCACAACCTAGCACTAAATCTAAACAGTTTCATACTGAACTTTATTGCATTAGTTCTGTAATTTTTTTATATTTATTTTTCATGGAAAAACAGGGGCCAGACCTCCAGACGAAGACCTGTCTGATAGTGATAAGTGTGTTTAAGTCATGATATGCTTGTTTAATAATAATGGTGGGCTCTTTAAATGATCTCCTTAGTAAATTCAGCGGAAATATAGCCAAATGTTTCCACAAATTGTTTAAAATGAACATATAAATGTATTAAATGCTAATATAAAGTGTTTAAATAAAATAAATGTGGTTAATTTCAGATATAAGTTATGTTTGTATATTTTTTAATTTTAATCATGATTTTCCTTTTGGGTGACATTGTTCCAGTTTTGCACGTTAAAAGTTCTGCTTTGATTTATTTGCTTAAGAAAAATCCACATTCACACCTTTTAAGATTTGTTGAAAAACTGGGTGAAGTTTACTGATTTGTGCCAGTATAAGAATAAGTTGTATGGGTACCAAGCTCTCTAACTTAGGACTTCTTTTCACTAGCAATTAAGTAACAGTATCTTTACTTTGTGTAAATTCTACTCAAGTAAAAGTACCCATTTAAAATTCAACTTGAGTAAAAGTTACTTAGTTACTATCAATTACTTGATGTAAAAAAGGTCTAGTCATGAATCCAATACAGCACTAGTTGTTTTTATTCAACTTTTATTCAACAATGTTCAGACCACCCCATAAAACATCTTTTAAGCACAGTTGGTCACAAAGTACCAATTTTTGCATTGTATGGACCAATCAATCAAACATTACAATAAAAAAGAGAAAATAAAGTATCCAAAATTGTGTAAATGTTCAACAATTCCTTATTAACAAACTGATATTTATGTTTGCTATAGAAAGAACAATAAGCAGTTGTCTTTTCTGACAAATGAGCACAGTGAATACTTATATAAGAAATTAAATAAAGTGTCCTGCCCCACAGAATTCTACTGAACAGCTTTTGTTCAGTTTGAATCAAAAATTAAAAAATGAAAAAGGACATGTATTCACTGTTTTTCCATGAAGCCAAGGTGTATCCTTGGACCTGATTTGGAATGGCACACACCTTCTATAATAAGGTGTTGACAGTTGACAGTTCATGTCAGAAGACAAAAAAAGCCTGAAGTCAAAGGAATTGTCTATAGACCTCCAAGACAGGATTGTTTTGAGACACAAATTTCTGCTGTTTTGAAGGCTCCAAGGTTACAATGAGTACAGTGGCCTCAACCATCCATAAGTGGAAGAAGCACAAAGCTATCAGTACTCTTCCTAGAGCTGGTCAGACATCCAATGGTCTCTCTGTCAGAGCTCCAGAGGTCTTCTGTGGACAGAGGAAAAGCTTTTAGAAAGACAACCATCTCTGCAGCAATCCAAAAACCAGACATGTATGGTAGCAGTCATAGCTGTCTGCCTGCAGTTTGTCAAAAGCCACCTGATGGACTCTCAGACCATGAGAAACAAAATTAGCTGATCTTTGGTATGAATGCCAGGCATCACATTTGGAGAAAAACAGGCATCACTCATCAACATGCTAATACTATCATTACAGTGATGGTGGTGGTAGCATCATGCTGTGGGGATGTTTTTCAGCTGCAGGACTGGCTTCAGGACAACTCTGAATGTCTTTGAGTTGCCCAGCCAGAACTCAGTCTTGAATCCAACTGAACATCTCTGGAGCGATCTTAAAATGTCTGTGGATCTGTCTATCTGTTCAACCATCCACCTCTTTGTACAAGTCATATTTCCTAGGGCAGAGCTGCGGTTTCCATCGTCTGAACAGCATTACCATCTATCAGCATTTCAGAAAGGCCCCACAGTCACACCACTCTCCCGCTCTGACTGTGGCCTCAGTGGAACCGAATCGATCTGGTACACTTAACTTTCACTGAAGGAGGCATTAATTGAAGGAGCCAAGCGTAAAATGAATCTACTAACCAGCCCGTGCTCTAATAACACCATTCTGTGATTCTGCTGTCACGCTGAACTGACCGACAGCTGAACCTTGTACCGTGTAAGAGCTAGAGGCACATCAAGAGGCTTTGCATTTGGCCTCAACACTTCCTGCATTCTCACGGCAGCCATTTTACAACAAAGTTCATTCAGTTTGCAGCAAATTCACTCTGCATAGTCTGGGTGAACAGGAGTGTAATTAATTTCCTATTAATGTTTGAATGTATCCAAATGTTGCTGCAGATGGGAAATTAAAAATGAAGTGTCATTGAAAAGCTTCTCATACTTTATATCTGTCTTTAACCCCATCTCTCCACCTCAAGATGTCTTTCATCAAATCTCTAGGGTCATTTCCAAGTGTGTTCTCAATATGGCTCAATCCTCTTAAGGCTCTCTGGTGCTCTGATTGTCACAAAGTACCTCTTGAAAACATCTCGAAATAATGGAACATATGATGTGACATTCATTGTGCAAAGACTCCCACATACAAACATTCAAATATACACTTCAAATACTCATTTATCAAACATGTGTATGGCAGAAAAAATAGTATATGATCATTTCTTCTTACATTTCCTGATTTACCTAATTTTGGGAGCATATTATACATAAAAATCAACTGCTCTCAGATATCCTACGACGGCAACCCGGAAGTGAAGGATGACGGGGTCGTACACTGAATAAAAGCCGGGTAGTCATCTTGCCTTCTACTGACACACTTACCTCTCGAGTAACGACCCTTTTTCCCAAACTAATGACCGCGAGACTTGCCTGCTCCCTTTGGCACCTCGATATTTGGATGTCCTCACCCCCGTCACCCTGCCAGCCCTTGGTACCAGACCACCCTACTCCCCCTTGGTCCCGGACCATACTCAAGCCCGCCACACTCCTGTTCTCTCCCTCCACGGCCACCACAAGCTCTCCTTACCCACCGTGCTCAGCAACATGCCCCATCCACCCTTCTCTCTCCCGCTCACCGCCGGTCTGCCTCCACCATCGGGTAGTGACACTGCCATTATTTTTTTTTTAATATTTTATGTTATTATATGTCAATCATTGTTTAATTGATATAACATTGTAGGTGAAAGGGACAGACTTAAACAAGAGCATTAACCATGGCAGATGTTGTCAGGCAGGAGATGAGATAAAACATTGTGCACAGTTGCACATGGGCCATGGTGGCTCGCTGCATCAGCCGTAACATGCCGTGGTTGATGTCCCAAATGGGAGACTAAATTCACATGCAAACTCTGTGGGGCATAATTAATATTTTTAAGACGTAATTTCAAGTCCAACCATTTCTTTATTCCTATTAATCTGAATAAATTAACATTTTCATTCTTTTTGTGGTTTCAGTGCAATAGTTATATTAGAAATAGTCTTCTTTATCTTGGTTGTAATGAGAAATTCAGAGAAATTCCTCTTCTTTGCCACATTTCATTCCTTCTAGATTTTTCCATGTAATAAATGTTCATTTTGATAAAAAAAAGGCCCACTGCCACCAGCATCTCTTCAGTCAAAGTTCAACTTTTTTTTTAGTTCATATTTGCATGTTGCATGCTTTTATATGAGAATTGGTGAAACCTTATCCTCTATCTCTCTGCACTTTTTGCTGTAATTTTGGTCTAAAGAATATCCTATTTCTGTTCATTTTTAGCATTTTTAGCACTGTGATGCCATGGTGCCCCTGGTTCACCAGATGGCCCCACTTTACTGACTAATAGTTTAAGTACCCATACACACAAAAATGCTTTCCTTGAAAACAGGAAATTTCTATCTGATCTGTTCTTGCGTCCACGCTGGTACAGGCGCCCCAGAATGGTTATTTTCTAAAACAGGTTCCAGAGTGATTTTTTTCTGTGTATCTGCGTGGATGGTACAGCAGCTTTATTTGTGAAAAAATGTATGCATTAGCCCAACCTGCAACCTGACCTACAACCCCAAACGAGTCATACATACAACAATTGTAGGTAACAAGTTTGTGTTGGTGCTGCTTTTGCTGCTGAACCTCATAAAGCAACTACAAGAAATTCTCTCTACGGTGCACATTTCTAATGCGAAAACAAGACTGGAGAACAATGACTTGGTGGTGAAGATCTTGACTGGGGAGTTACAACGCCACATACAGGTGTGGATGGGGGGTTAAAACAGGGTCATTCTCTGCAACTCCCTGTGGATGACAGCATTTCAGAAAATGCGCCCCTGTGCACAGAAGTTTTTATGAACAACCATTCGTAAACCGAAGAACACCATGGCCCAATCACAACTAGTCATCTGGTTTTAACTCCTCTCCCCACTAATGATATGTGTTTTTGTTCATAGGAATGATATGCTAATTATTTGCATACATTGCACATAAGATATCTGAACAATATCATTAAATTTAATGACACATGTTTACACCATGTTCATGCTCAGACATTATTTTAAAAATGTACCTTAGAAATAAAAACTTGTGGAAAATATTACATTGATTTGTAAACCTTCAAAAGGCAGTTTGGAATAAAATGTGGAATTATTAAGTTTTCCATAAGACCCATAAGTAATAAATAAAGTGAATAAAGTGAAGAGATTGTCACATGTGATACACAGCAGCACAGCACATGGTGCACACTGTGAAATTTGTCCTCTGCATTTAACCCATCACCCGGAGTGAGCAGTGGGCAGCCATGACAGGCGCCCGGGGAGCAGTGTGTGGGGACGGTGCTTTGCTCTGTGGCACCTCAGTGGCACCTTGGCTTGGGATTCGAACAGGCAACCTTCTGATTACGGGGCCGCTTCCTTAACCGCTAGGCCACCACTGCCCCGTACTCCCAAAGCAAAAAGAAATTTCATCAGAGCCAAATGATCAGAATTAAAGAAGATGCACTGTAATATTAGAAAATGTAAATGTAATATTGAAAACCTTGGGCTCAGGAAAGCTGCAACATTTTCAGTGCCATCTCCAGTTTACCCCACACCTCGATACTGATGCCAGCTAACCACCTGAACCTAAATCAGCAACGTCCATTTAAATAAATAAAAAAATCCCCATGGCAGCCTCAGCTGCATTCACAAACCAGAAACCTGTAGCACAAATGCCAACGTCAGTAGATTTGCTCTTGAAGCTATGGGGTTTAGTCTGATAGAGGTTAAATTCGATCCCAGCAGGCGACCGGGCCCCCTGTAGTGTCTCCTTCTGTTCCTCTCCCTCGAAAATGTGTGTTTCCCCTTAATTGATTGCTGTAATGCAATATATTTATTTCCCCCACCGAACACGAAGCTTAACAAGCGCTGCACGGCGAGCAAAAGAAGGCCCATTTAAAACATCTCCTGGAAACGATGCTTTGATTACCTCCTGGGGTGAACCACCATTAACCAAGGCTAAATGGTCCTGCCAAAGTTGCCGCCGTGGCAGTTGTGTCCGCTCTGCTACGGTCGGCCAGTGAGCGTGATCATTAGGCTGATTTGGGAAGGCGTTCCAGACACGCGCTCACATGACTAATGACTAAAAAACCCTGTGCGCAGATGTTGCGCTTGTGTTTGTGGTGTTAAACGGGGATTTAGACTCGTGCGTCACGCCCTAACACCAAAGACCTGTGTACGAGGTGGCGGGCTTGTACTATGCCGAAGAAGCGCGGTTGTTCATGCCGTCTTACACTGATTGTTCCCTCCTCCTCATCTCCCTTCCCATCATCCATCCCTCCCTGTCTTCGCCGTACACTTCCTCCAGTCCTCCCATCTGAATAAAACATGACAATAATTCCATAATTCCTCTTAACCACTGGCCTCATCACTTATTCATTCCAACCTCAAATAGCTGCTGCGCCGAGACCATCGGTGTACGCACCCAACTTGTATTAGCGCTAAATAGGCCTTACATGATGAAATGTAATTGGCCAATAGGGCCAGCCAGTCCGGTCTGCCCTTCCGTCAGTCCTAAATAAGCTCATTAGTGGCGGATCGACAGATATTACCAGCATGGTGTTTGCACAGGGGTGGGGGGCGTTGTTTCAGGCTTTGACTGCTATCTTTTCAAATGAATATGAGGGCGTTCACATTTGAGAAATAATCTGAGATTGCATAAATAAGCACTATGTAATTCCACACACAGACACACATACCTCCCCTTCTTTTGTGTATTCTCCTGTTCACTCAGGCCGCCCTTCAATTGTCCTAGCTTAGAGCTATGTTATTTATCACAGAGTCCTGGCGAGTGTGACTGGTAGGTGTGTGTGAGTAAGGCTTAGTCACTCACAACCAGGGGTGCATATTGGCAAGCTTTTAAGCACAAACACACACACACACGCACTCGCATGTGCGTGCACATCACGCACGTAAGCCACATGCTTGTTTTTGAAATGCGCCCATGCGCGCAGATTTCAAATTAAATCTGAATCACAGGTCATATGGCTCTCTTGGCAGGATTCATTTGATTGCATTCACTGTAAATACCCTTGTCCGCAACTGCTAATGTTATGTGGACAAACATCATCATTCCCTACCATGCTGGTCCATGCTGTAAATCTATGAAATCCCAGCTTGTGTCCTGTGACACATCACGTTTAATATTCATTTCATTTGGTGCAAGCCACGCTGAATAATACTTATGCACGTAGTACATTTTCAAAACTAAATCTTGTCAAGTTACACCTGAGTGTCCCTAGAGTGGACACTAAAATAATGGACACTGCATTATCTAAAATTAAAGAAACACAGATCTAGCACTGGCTGGCTGCATTAGGATGGTTAACACCAACCATTTCCATGTGTTTCAATGAAAAAAAAAAAATTTTGTTGGTGAGACCATTTTCTCTTGCCTAAACTGTCTTTCCACCTAAAGTGTTTAATTAAAAATAATGCTGATGTGTGAAAATTGTTATTATTCTACATTTTTTTTTGTATTTTCTTCTCCTGCCTATACTGCAAAATGCTTTTTTAATTGTCAGTAAAAATGCACCTCCAACCACTGACCCATGAGCCCCCAATACTGCTATGGCAGCGTTTTTATGAGTGTAAAGATTCCAAAATCACAACGGAACAAAAAAGCACATCACACAAATGCAGTGTAGGTGTGGTCTGCTCTCCATGCAAGTGATTTTTTGTTCAGTGTTACTGAATGCTTCTAAATCCTTCTTTTTAAAGTAAAGGTCTGCAGCATCCATGTAATTATTGATGTACCAAAGTGATCCGCAATCGCCTTGACATCTGCTTTGAGCTGGAAGGATGTTTTATACTCAATTTTACCCAAGACTCCCCTTAATGGCTTGCTTGCTTAAGCCTTAACTGTGGTTTGAAACAGCTCTCAGTCACGCCATGTTACACACGTTGTCACACATGTTGTATGCAGGTCTGTATCAATATTGCATCATGGGTAAATGCCCACACTAGGCCCACCTGCATGCCACTTGGAATATAAAACACAAAGTGCATGACTTTGATGCCACACCAGCACTCTGTTGCTATATGTTGATATAAAATATATTTTAAATAACATTAAATGCACTGCATTTAACTGTCCATAGAAAATCAAGCAGGAATGCAGAGGAATAGCCTTCCACTGCAGGATACGGGTGTGCGCTCTTAGCCAATCAAAAGCCCAGATCAGAAAAAAACTGTGGTATCAACTAAAATAAATGCCTGTTAACACTTTGCACCATTGTGTTAACTGTAGTAACATTTCACAAAAATATTGTGAAGCAGTGCGACTTTATTCTCTTACTCCTACACACCAAAACGTGATGTTTATTGAAAGGTTAAACGAGGCAGAATTTGTCCTCAGACGCAACGTGCACACACGGCCTCTCCCCTCTCTTGGCAACAGTGGGAACAAAGGCAGGTCTGCTGTGAGAGCTGGATGATGCATGAGCGTCCTCCCTGACCAGCTGGCACCACTTGAGCCTCGGCTCAGAATGAGATTTTCCATTTTCTTTTCATCCATCTCTACCTCTCCTTCTCTGTCCCTCTATCACTTTCACAGCACTTCTTGCTTGATCATTTATCTGCTCAATTCTTTTCCATCTGACTTCTCTGAAAGTGTTTATACCACACGCCCTCTCTCTGTCTGTCTCTCGCTTTCTCCTCACCCTTATTCATTCTCGTCCACGCTTAGCTCGATTCTTCTGGCAGTCAGGTCCACTTCATCCATGGTCAAGTTCACATTATGGAATGAATTAGAGGATGACAGAACTCCCATCTGCAACAGTCATTGCATTTTTGTCCCCCCAACATGACCCTTTCTTCAGAGGCGGTCGAACATCATGACAAGGCAGATCATAGCTTTGCAGATAACGCCTGGCGTGCGAGCGTCTCTCCCGCTGTCTTTCAGTCTCTCCAGTTGTCTCTTTTTGCATGTGAGAAACGTACCAACAATGTAAAATGCATGCTGTCTGAAAGGAATACAACACCAGAGGGGGTTTACATAGCAATTATTATCTAGATATCATATCAGGACCAACAAGATTTAATAGCTAAACGCGCTATCAGTGGTTACTATAAACTTGTAAACATTTGTTTTTCTTATTAGATGGCACATAGTGGGCACGGTGTTTATCTACAGGAATACCCTCCAAACATCCTCTTCACTTTCTGTACAGTGCCAAGAGTTGGTATGTAAAGTCTGGCCAGCGTTTGAAAATGTCATCTTCATTGTCAGTTCGTGGAGACGAATGGAGGAGGCACAAGTACTTGACAAATTTATATTTAATTTAAGGGAAATCAAAACCACTGGCAAAGAGGCTTAAACATCCACATTCTGCCTGTAGTGACAGGACAATACACGCCAGAAGAGTGATGACGGTATGAGGGAAGCTAAGGCACATAAATATAAATATATATATCTTCTAATACCGGTTCCAGATCACCAATAAGTCAATCCACGCCTCCTCGTCATCTGTTTTACATGAACATTACCACATAAAAGGATTTCCTGTTTCACAACTCATTGTTGGTTCCTTAATTTGTTTTCTTTTTTTTTATAAATTATTTTATTTGCATTGTGGAACTGGGTCAGCCATGACAGTCAATGCCTTCAATGTATAAAATATCTGCTATCGTCTCATTCTTGGAGCTTAGTTTCTCTCCTTTTATTACATTTTTTTTTACATAAATTAGGATATAGCATTGAACAAGTTTTAACAAAGTGTCTGACTCTTGTCACTAAATCGCAGCCAAATCTGTCCCCGCTGTGTGGGCAAACTGGAGTCCACGGTAGGACTTGAAACATTTCTTCCTTGTAATATTATTCCTTTAAAATTTTAAAAGAAAGTATACCCTGTTAAATTGCTTCAGAGATGTTGGAAACCAATTTAAATCAACCAGCCCACATGTGGGCTACCCATGGCAAAAACCATGGGGAAGGTACTCATCAAACGCGAGAGAGATTATGAAAGAAAGGGGGAAGATGGGGAAAAACGGAGAGCTCCAGCCTTTTTTCACAGGCTTTGGCAGATTCCAACAGTGTGTGATTGCAATAAACTATTCATCTGAAAGAACATTTAAAGATTTCGGGGAATCAAGGAACAATTTGAAAGTCCTCTGTCTGTATTCCCCTTACTCTCTGTCTTTCACAGGCCTGCATCTGCTTAAGAGGGGGAACCTGCAGCCCATGGGAGGGAGATGAGAGGGTGAATCTGGCTGTAAACAACAGCAGGAATGAGGGGTGCATGTCTGTAATTTAGACTAAAAGTAATTATGCAAAAAGGTAAAAATTACAATATCTAGAGCAATACTTTCAGGCTGCTGCTAAGCATGAGCATCCTTTGGATTTCCATAAACTCTGTGGTTATCTGTATCGTGTTAATTAGGGAAAGTGAGTACCTTTTTTGTTGCCGGTTTACTTCTGCTACCAGAAGACAATTGGTAACGATGTTTTAAGAATAGATTTTAAAATCTGAGAAGCCCGTTGATTGATGGTTTTCATTCACACTTCTTCCTGTTAATGGAACATTTAAAACCACAGCATCATATGTGCACACTTCAGTACTTTTTTTTTCAACTACTTGTTTATGTATATTGAGCACACAAAGCCTGCACTTAGTATGTACTAATAAGAATAGTGAACAAAGTGTATAAATCTGAAGGGAATGCTAAAGTTCTGATGCTGCAATGCAATTGTGCCAATATAATCGACTGTATAATTTCCCAGTTTGGAAAGTATAATGTAGACAATTGCTTTTTTTTAGGAATAAGTAGCACATTATAGCTTACAAAAGCCATCTTCTGTGCAACAGACTTTACCAACAGATTGCTGTTCATGATTCTTAAGTGGTTTGTGTCTTCCCTAGTATCCGATTTGCTCCTGAAGATTGCTAGTAGACCCCAGACAGGGGTTTAATAACAGAGATGGGTGGTTCTCTGTGTCTGTGATTACATTCTTTACCTGTCATAGATTACCTCCCAGAGGTCCTCAATTCCTCAAACCCCAACATGCTGCACCAAACTAAAGACCCACTCTTCCAAAAAAAGTTTTTGAACGTGCTAATGAGGCAAGTGTGACACTTTGGAAAGTTTGACATTAGAAAAAGGTGACTGAATCAGAAATGTGCTGCTCCTCACACACACACACACACACACACACACACACACACACATGAACGAAGAGACATGGTGCTGAATAGGAGAGCGTATCATTAGGGGTGACAGCAAGCTTTTGAAATGGAAATGACTTAAAAGGCTGATATCTGAGGGGGTGGGGATGAGTAAAGATCTGAAAATTATGATGTTACGGGACCATGCAAGCATTCACACACACACACGCACACACACAGGTGCACAGCCATGCTCACAACATGCTCACTTTAACCCCAAAAAGACACACAATCACATCATCATTCTGATGGGTTATAAGAAGCCACTTTCCATGCAGAGACTGAAAGGCAGCATCATTAGGCTCATATGAAAATTGTGCATCAGCCTTCCATGAAGAGTTCAAATGGCTCTGAGGAACTCATTTTGATCTGTCATTTCGGCAGGAACTGCCAAGGAGACAAGCGCAGCTGACGTTCTGTCATACTTTGCACTTGAATCAGTGCTCAACAAGGGTAAGGTGCCAGCATCAAGTCACAGCATGGCATAATACCTCTGAATTCAGAGCAGCGCCACTGTGAGCATCTTTGGATTAATTTTAACAAACAAAAAAACCAAACACAGATTGCCAGTGCCTGAAATGGGGTGATTTTTGTCTCAAAAGAAAAAAAATGTTTAATTTGTGTATTACCAGCACATAGATGTGTATGTGTAACTTAGTCCATTGATCTGATGAAATTCAATCTCAACATGGTGACAGAAACTGTTCAAGCATCTCTCCACCCACCCTCCTTCTCTCTTTCTCTGTAGTTGGAATATTAAGTTTGTTGCCGGTTCCATATTCCTGACGCACTGTCCATACTGTGCAACCTGATCACCGGGGCTTGGAACTGTGTGTATGGCTGCTGCCCATTGGTGACTGTACATGCCACAAAGTTGGCAGGAGGAAGCTGGGCCCGTTCAGAACTAGTACAGTATGATAAGCAGCACTATTTTCCCCCTTTCTTTTAATATATATTGTATTGACAAAATGAAAGATTTAAACAGCAATTTAAATAAATCGGGGCAGTGGCAGCCCATCGGTTAAGGAAGCGGCCCCATAATCAGAAGGTTGCCGGTTCGAATCCCAACTGAGGTGCCACTGAGCAAAGTACCGTCCCCACACACTGCTCCCCGGGCACCTGTTATGGATGCCTACTGCTCATGAAAGGTGATGGGTTAAATGCAGAGGACCCATTTCACTGTGTGCACCATGTGCTGTGTATGACAATCACTTCATTTTAAATGTCACACATATAATAAAGGACAGTTTGTATGTTGGAGAGGCTTACTGGACCTTGTTTGATGGGTGCTTTGTATCCAGTCATAGCTTCAAGGAACTGAAGAAGTTTGAAAAAAATTGAACAAAAAACAGATCCCATCACCTTTTTTCAAGTATGATAAGGTTGTTTTCAGGTTCAGCTACAACTATCATCGCTACACCACCTGCTACTATCAACACCAGCAGAGGGATACCATGTAATGTAAAGTGACATGGGTTTCAGGCCAGGTTGCAGGCAACATATTGGTAATTCACGTCATGGCACTGCGAGTCCTTGCCTGCCTTCAGTAGGCATTGAATCTTAATCTTCATGTTCTAATTTTGACCACTTTCACCACTAACATTTCAAGCTCTTACCTGACTTACTACTCCTACTCTAGGAAATGTATGCACATCCTTTAATATTTGGCTCCTGGCCCAGGATTACATTTGTATATTTTTTTCTAGCCTTATTAAAATAACCTCAGAGCAGAATATGAGCTAAAAAAAACCTCACTCTTCAGCATCATCTTTAATAATCATCGTAATATGAATAATGTGATGCACGTCACCTTGAGAGCACTGCCGATGTTGATGCAGTGGCCGCCGTACCCAACTAAATTCCCTGTCCTTGAAATAAAAGTGCAGCCTGGGATTTTTCCAAGCCTAATTAATATCGGATTCCTCCACCGACCTTTCAGTACACTGTGGGTCAGCTCTTCATCTTCCATGTCTGTTCCCCTACTTCTGTGTCCTGGAAGCTACAAAATTATCTTTGGGAAAAGGGAGCCACGGTGTCAAAAATTGACACAGCACCAACAACATAACTGTGGCTTAATAAAATAGAGTTGTTTATGTCGCAGGGCTGCAATCGATAACACCACGCTCACTCCGACCCATGAAAATGCTAGACTCCAGTACTTCCGCACCTTCAAGGTAATCAATGGCAAAATATGAAACATATTGAAGATGGGGGTCAAATACACAACTCTACTGAGACCGGAGAGGATCATGGGAAATGATGAGGACACTCCAGTTAATGTAGGGAATATCTGCTAGCAGTTAAGATGGCTTATTTCTCAAAAGGATACAAATAAATAGCAATTACACTGAAGTGCAAGTAATAAAGGCCATTTTAAAGATTTACTTCTTAACTCAAGTTAAACAGCAGAAACCAAGTTAACCTTGGACATGTGAAACCTATAGGTATGTATATATATATATATATATATATATATATATATATATATATATAGACAGTTATTTGAAATATTAATAAAATCATTTTTAAGATAGTGGTCCACTAACACATGACCAGTGCAAACAATTTATTTCTTGTAATTTCAACATATCCTGTCTCTCAAAAATTCTTCCAGTGGCAACTCTTATAGTGGCAATGATATGATGGCACATACCCTCTCCTGACTGACCAGGAGCCCACACTGAAACCTAGACTTGAGAATCCCTATGATCATTGCCACCTGGTCCTGTGTGAACCAGGTTAAAGCATGTCTGTGGTCCAGGATCGGGATCAGGGTAAGGTGACATTAAATTGTGCAGAAAAGTTTATCCTCTGTCCACCAGCAAGTAACCATTTTAGTGTCCTGATTCAAGTGTACAATACAAATATAGTAAAGAGAAAAAAAAAAAAAACATTGTATAAAGCACAACATACCCTGTTGAAATGTGCCATAATTATGACTCGTGGAAAATTATGGCATCATGCACAGATCCTGGCCATTTTGCATCAACATTATTAATGATGTGAGTTGTCTCACATAGTTCCTACAGTTAGTAAAAGAAAGTAATGAATTTAATGAGATGTTAACAAGGCAGAAAATTAAGGACACAAATGAAAGTGAAGTAATTGTCATTGTGAAACAATGCAGCACAGCACACGGTGCACACACCCAAATGTGTCACACTTGGTGAGTAGTGGGTAGCCATGACAGGCACCCGGGGAGCAGTGTGTGGGGATGGTACTATGCTCAGTGGCACCTCAGAGACAACCTTCTGATTATGGGGCCACTTCCTTAACCGATAGGCCACCACTGCCCCATACAAATTGTTACCTGCACATTGATACTATGAATAGATTTCCTATCAATAGTCTCCCTCATTTATTGAAGGAGCTTTAATAGGAATGTGGGTGCCATCAATGTACCCAATTACATTTGGAAACCCTGAAATAGAAAGTTATATATGGAAGTAACAAGTGTGTGCAGGATGAATACATGTATAGATATAAATAGTATGACTACATATTAAATATGAGTCATAGATTTTACTACAAAGGACACACCTGCCACTCTGTGAACCCGTTCCCACACGCTCAGCATCACCCACACTGTACCCACACCAGACCCGCAGTTTATGACATTTGCAATATGTTTCAAGAGACGTGTTATATAATTAACTATTCCTTTGAAAACCAATAACGATCAAATAATCATTATGTAATGAAAATACATCAATACGCGGTCTTATAACTCTCTCCCGGTGAAGAAAAAAACTTGGTGCATCCACGTCCACAATATCGTAATCAAAAGGACACGACATGCTCAGTAACCTTCTGAAACAAACTGACCCTGGAACATAACCTGCTACAGAGCAGGTAATCTTCAGAGAGTACGTTGCTAAGGCTACATACATACCCAGAAAGTTACCTCCGTTTTTTTGGAACCAAAAGTTGAGGTTATTCACTAGTTTACCCTTAAACTTACCAGGGTATGTCACATAGCCTGCTTTCTGGAATACCCCCAGGACAACCATGCAAACCAGGGCCATCACAAGAGCGCCTCCTATGTCTGATATATTTGAGAAAACATTTATCAGGCTCGAGACATATACATAAAAGGCTACCCTGAGGTCACTGGAAACATCGCTGCTCAGTAGAACTGAATGATACTGAGGATCTGAAGTGCTTGAGGGAACCCTGAGCAGGGAAGTGAAACCTTTTAAATAAATCAATTCAGATTTTTGATTGGCGTAGTTTGCGTAGTACACTACTATTTTAACACTCTGCTCAGGCAACTCATATAAGGAGGTTTTTAATTAACACTTCACACCTGTTGGCTGATTTTGAAAGAGACTAGAATGCATCTGAGCACAGCTTTAACCTTTCACACTGATTCTGATGCATTCTCAGTCCTCATTTGAAATGGCGGATCTCAGACTGTTGCCTAATTGCTTCTGTGATTTGCCAGGTGTGGGACCAGAAGTCAAGTTTGGTGGGGTGTTGCGCTCATCACCATCGGCGGAAAACTGGCACAGCACTCACTGTGACCACCTCGACTCCAGCCTGGGTGTTATTAAAAGAATTCATTTTTTGTAATTAGCTCTCTGGCGCTAACTCACTTTTATCAGTTTAAACAGAGACTGCTGCAGAGATGTTAGAAACTACCCATCTGACGCCTTCACAATGTACAAATATGACAAATCATATAACCTAATACAGTCCCAGTTAGTTCAATAGCTTAAAAATATGTAAAACATTAGAAATGTTAGAATGTTAGAATGTTAATGGAAATTATAAGAGTTCGGGGGAGCATGGACACACATCACAGGTTCAGATCTGTTGGCGCCGGAGGAGGCAAGCACCGTGGAAGCAGGGGTCCAGGGATGACAGGCATGGAGCTGACACGAGGGAGGCCGCAGGTGAGCGGGGGCTGGACGAGTGGATATGGCAAGGTACTGGGTACAGTAGCTCGGGGGACAGACATGGAGAGGGAGAAGCGAAGCGTGGCTGGCCTGAGAATGATCTGGGGTTGGGGGGGAAGTGGTAGGTTCGGGGTGGCAGGACGACGGGATATAAGAATGGCAAGTGGTGCCAGTGGCCTAGCGGTTAAGGAAGCCGCCCCGTAATCAGAAGGTTGCCGGTTCGAATCCCGATCCACCAAGGTGCCACTGAGGTGCCACTGAGCAAAGCACCGTCCCCACACACTGCTCCCCATGCGCTCACTCAGGCTGATGGGATAAATGCGGAGGACAACTTTCACTATGTGCACCGTGTGCTGTGCTGCTGTGTATCACATGTGACAATCACTTCACTTTAAAGAAGCAGAAATGAGCAAACAGGTCTCCTGATTATTAGTCAGGCAAAGGGCCATAGGTCAAAAAATCAATGGCATGATAAAGGGCTAGCATCAGAGCAATAACTCAATAAGCGGGCAGCCCCCAACATGGCTGCTGACCCCATCCTCCTTCGTTTCCGGGTCGCTGCTGTCTGTCGCTGTCACCTGCCCCCTGGTGGTCGGGTGGTGTGACTGCAGCCATGACAGTGGGAAACATAAGTGAAAATTTGTCCTTCATGTTGATGTATTGTATTTGAAAAATATTTGGACGTGGTTAGTACCAGATACCACACCATACCTTTAGATGTCTGGTGGAGTTCACATGCCTATGGGTCTGGGTTGTTTCAATGACAAAAAATTTGCGGACCTCTTAAATTTTAGGTGTTAATATTACAGCAGATCTTTGAAGATATTTGTATACAAAAGAACAGCCATTCTGCCCAAGCAACATGGCTGTGAAAGAAAATAAACTATGGACATGTATTGCTATATTTTACCAAAGATTGTCAAACTAGCTGACAAAACATTCTAACCACATTTTGTAATTACAAATAAAATGTAAGTGTAATTTGTTATCTTACTGTTGGAAAATGTGTAACTCAAATAGTTACTTTTTGAAATATTCATGATTACAATTTTTGCACCGTGCCTCTGAAAGTTCACTTTGCCACACATTTTGCAGTACGTTTTGAACCTGAACAATCCTCACAAGCTCTGTGCCTGTGTTGACAACTCCAAACCTCTGCCTTTACACAACATACAGTCCCATTTTAATTAATTATCCTACCCGCACATTCGAAAAGACATGTTTTTGTGCCATCTGGTATCAGTCTGGACCATGGCTCAATGTTCAGTTGTCCATGATGCCAGCTTTTTTATTGCCTGCCGCAAATTTAGTGTTTCCAATTCGGACCATGAGGACACATTAACCAATTCTTTTTTTTTTTTTATCATTATTTTATTATTATATGCAATGCGAGGATTTACTGAAAAAGGAGCAGCATTTCAAAATGATGCACAAAAGCAACAAGAGCAGAGCTCCCTGCTGCTAAAACAGCCAAATGCAGCCAAAAAGTGCAAGAACTGAAGAGTCAGTTAGCAATACAGCAGTTGTCTCTCTGTTAGCTAATTTCCATTACAACTGATGGCACCTCAGCAATGAGTTGCAGAAGGTGCTCCCTAAATTAAAAAAAATCCTGAAACTTTCCAATATGTATATGCACAGCTAGTGAACAACATTTTGGATTTCGTTTTCATGATAGATCTTACTGAACTTCTTATTGAGCTTAATTTAGAGCTGCAGGGGAAGGAGGAGCATATAATCAACATGGTCAGTTATGTGAACTCATTTAAACTGTGAAACACAGCACAACACACAGTGCACACAATGAATGTGTTCTCTGCAGAACAGCCGAGTTTTATAGGTGAAGTAATTGGTGTGCAGGGAGAAGAGCAGTGGGGACAGGACTCATTATTGAGGGGCACCAGTACTGAGGGACCGTGTTCCAGAAGTGGACTCCCCGAGCCTTACTTGAGTCCTGTCTGTCAAAAAGCTGGTGATCTACTGGCAAGTAGCAGGTGACAAATATAGCTGAGAGAGTTCGGAGGAGAGGAGAATTGGGGCGAGGATGTAAAAGTTAAATCCTGCACACAGGATCCTCACGTAAGTTCCTGGTTGGTTGAGGTGTTGCAGGATATAATGCAGCCCCATATTCAATCATTTAAATTCATGTATTGAAAGGAGTTTGAAAGTAGTCAATGTTTAGTATATATATAAAGCTATATAAAGGTGAACACTTCCAGGTTACAAAATTTCTAAATGATAAACAGTTAAGAATATTCATTCATAGTTTACAAATGTAATCAAAAAGTAATCAAATGTAATTAGCTACATTACTTTTATAGTATTATGGAAATTGTCACACTACTGTTACATTTTAAATAGGATAACTTGTAATTGTAACAAATTATATTTCCAAAGTAATCTTCCCAACACTGTCTGTGAATGTAATGAAAATTACTACAAATATGCCATTAGACAAGCCTTAGTAAAATATATATATATGCCTTTTAGCTCATGTTAAGATTATTCAATTATGACTATGATCATTTCAACTGCTGCCACAAAACTGATGCTGTTTTACATCACTGAGCCTGCTGGAGAGATGACAAACCCTGTGTGACAGCATGACAGTTTCATGAATCGCTGAGTGGCAGCACAAAATGGACACTGTGAATGGGATCAACCATGGGGGAATCCTTCAAAGGGTATGGAGAAAGGGCCATGGAAAACAGCCGTGTTTCATCCAGCTCCTGAAGGGCCTCAATCTCGCTTTAAGAGAACCCGTTCTTTGTTCCCCCTTTTCATTTGGATGAAATTGTTTACTACCTTTTTATGTTGGTCTCTCTATCCCATAATAAAAGAGTGTGAGACACCCCCCCACCAACCCACACTAAAATTGAAATGTCGGTGTATCAAATGGGATGGTGCGCAGAGCTTCCAAATCTGTGTCCAATCTCGTGAGCCCTGGGATGTATCTTTTAATATTCTGCCTGCCCCTCTTGGAACCCAAGCATTCATCATGGAAGAATGGAGAGAGAGAGAGAGACACTTGGCATCCCAAGAGAGGAGGAAGTGGGGGGTGGGGGGTGGTTGTGTCCAAAAACTGGTTTTAAGCTTTTCCTGACTGATTTAGGATTGTACTGAGAAAATGTGAAGCAATGTAACCCTTGTAGCCAAAAAGTTGCCTTTTCTCCTTGTCTTTTATATCATTGTGATATTGGAAAGTACAGAAATACTGTTCAATTTGTAGCAGTACTGTACAAATATCTTAAAAACATTGAAACATATATTTTTTTTCATAATAAATTATGCTAAAGGACATAAAGACATATACAGTAAAACCAAGTTGTTTAAAATCGATGGCGGATTTATTGCTCAAGCTTAGTTTGCCTGATAACCCTGAAGCTCACAAAATCAATTTGAAAATACTGAATAATAGAACATGAAACTTTGGTCTGTGAATTGTTTTTACTGTGAATTTACTGCCATTAAAAAATACACACTGATTACAGGAAAATTGTAGATATTCAGAAAAATTGTTTCAATGCAAAAAAAAAATGTGTTTGAACTTCAAATGCTAATACTTTTTATTAATTTAGCATTAATTAGCATACATTTTATTGTTATTATTAAATTTTCAGACATATGGAAGAAAATATTTGATACATGGCACAGACATTTCAATAAAATTATTTAGCCTACCTGGAGATGATTGTAATTTGAGAATACAAAATATGACCTCGACTACTTGTTCAGGACAGATGTTGTCAGTGAAGAAGCTGTAAAGGTTTAGGCTAAAGACACTCAGAAACCTAAGTTGTCATTGTTCATGTCAAATAAATTGTCAATTTGCTGTAACATTAAAAAAATTAATTACTCTGTGCTTGAAGTGATGCTCAAAGCACCTATGGATGGGGTCAATGAAATCTTAAGAAGATTTTGTTACAAGTAACAGAAGAATTCCAGGGTGCGTTTTCATTGGTTGTTGTGTTTCATTTTAGAGAAGATATTGTGTAGGCCCTTTTTTTATTGGCTGGTAAGTGACAGGCTCAAGAACCCCAGCAGAGACATGCTTGTATTATAGGTAAATTAGTGGCATCATTTTGTTTAATTGGTGTATTTTGCAGCATATTAACCTACAAATATTTTTTTCTGTGGAAATGCCTCATACACTGTGTGACACTTGAGAGTTCTGGATAGTCTCACAACACATTAGGGTAAAACAATTTAGAAAGTTTGAGAACATATCTACTCCACATATTGGCCTGAAGGGGTGTTGGAGGACAGCTCCATAGACTCCAGGTTACACAAGGCTTATGTAGGGGAGCGGATGAGACAAAACAAGCTGATGCTTCTAGGTACCACAACCTAGGCGTGTGTGAGAGGGAACACAGAGTGCACACTACGGGATTGGGACTTACTCGAGAGCCAGCCTCGACACACAACATGACACCCTTACACAGACCCTGACCCAAATACTCAGGGGAGGGGGAGTGTGTCATGGTGGGCGGAGACGGCATGGACATGACACCCTTCTTCTAAACTGGTGATTGACCCTGCTTCCAATCACAACTCCTTCAGCTGCCAACGAGTGCAGCATCATTAGAGGCACCCGACACAGATCAGATCAGGTAGATAAAATAGATTTTCAGCATGAGAGTGTGATGACAGATGCGTATGTCTCACAGTCATTGTGTGAGAATTGGAGCCCTCTATTTTTTTGTCATTAGCTCTTGTCCATGCTACCTGTGATGTGTGAAGATCTACCTAAAGCTCCTCTCAGACAGATAGAGTGGAGGGCTACCACAGCCTGTACTGCATTTCTGCTCTCTGCATTGTGACTGTAAGTTGGCACTACACTGATTTGAGTCACTGAGCTGAACTGAGCCTCTGGGAAAAAGTATGTATGTGTGTTGTGCACACAATGAGCATTAAGAGCAGGGGGCATGGGTGCTTATTTTAGCCCTGGTTCAGCGTCTACCCATGGCACAGATGGCACGGGCAGCCTGGTAGTCCCTTGGGGTTTCTGCCTCCTCCTGTCTCCTTTTTGCTCTCTTGACATACCTACCTGCAGCATGTGGCAAGGCCAACCTCGGGCTACGCTTTGTGGTCTGTGTGATGCGTACAGTGTATATGCATGCCCTGTCTGCATGTGTAAGTGTGTCTGGGGGGGATTGTGCCATTTGGACTGGGGACGGTGCCGAAGCCAGGCCCAGGGCCATTTACATGCTTGGAAGGCTGCCACTGCGCACACACACAAATTCAGTCAAAATCTCAAAAGGTTTGGGATTAGGGAATTCTATCAGCGGCAGTCTGTCCTAGACTCATTATCCTAGCCAGGTCATAAGGAAAACACAGGGGAAACTACACCCCTCATATATAGTGTATGTGTGTGTGTGTGTGTGTGTGTGTGTATATAAATATATATTAGTGGTGGGCCGTTATCGGTCGTAACGTGCTGCGTTAATGTGAGACTCTTATCGCGCGATTAAAACGTGCTGTGTTAACGTGAGACTTTTATCGGGCGATAAAAAAAATATCGCCGTTAATCTATTCACAAAGTTGGTTTGGGAGCTGGGTCTATACTACACAAGCTATTGTGCCGGAGTTAAATGGTTACACTAGATTTATAAGTATATTTCTTCTTTCTTGTGTCTTTTAGTTTCTTATTTCTTTTATTTTGTTTTTGAGACCCGGTTCAGGTCTCTTGGACACATGGCGTGAGCTGTGAGAGGTGCGTGGGGTTTGTGTGCAAAAAGTTATTTCTTTCATTTTAATTTATATACATATTAGGAATATTTTGCATGTGTGTTATTTTGTGAATATTTTTTTATGTTCTTTTAATACTGTATATTGTAGAGAGAGGTGCAGAAAGACGCGATGTGTGACGCGACGTTGCTTTTTGTACAGAATACACTTTGCACAGAAGATCATCATTTGTGGTTGAAGAAACGAAATCAAAAAGTTACACAACGCAGAAGAAGAACCGCTACACTATGATGACTTTCACCTTGATATTTTAGCGTGGATGTATACCTAGCCGAATTGCACTGATTAAGAAAATGTATCTATGCCCACCTCTTTTTTTATATATATATATATATATATATATATATATATATATATATATATATATATATATATATATATATATAGAGAGAGAGAGAGAGAGAGAGAGAGAGAGACAGAGAGAGCGAAAGAGAGAGAGAATTATTATTATTATTAGAACATTGAGCAATAGTTTTAGCGACTCTTACATAGTTGAGTGAAAATGAGTGCAGCATTAGTCTGAAAAAAAGAAATTGGGCCAAAAAATGATTAGAAGGCCCCGGTTCTGCTCATGTTTAACCAAATAGGTTCACACTAGAACCCACAGATTTGGTTTTCTTATCTGTGCGCCGTCCCACTGTCTGCAGAAAGTCTTTTGTGTGGATTTAATTCAGGGTCATTGCAGACTGCCTTTTCAATGAGGCGTGTGTTGTCACTAGTAGGAACAATGTGTGTGTACGTGTGTGTGTGTGTCTATCAAATGTCTCTACCTTGTTAGAACCTGGCTAGACCGCCAATTATGCTGACTTTACCTCCATCGAAGTCCCAAATTATGAGCGCTATGCAAATGAACTGCTCAAGCATCTTGCCTACATGAGTGGCTTTGACAAGGTTCGTTCCTTCGCAGTGCCCTTGTTTTAATTGCTCACGTTGTTTGGTTTTCTCATTCGGAAACAAGAGAGGAGTGTGAGGTCTCTGTGCAACAAAGCCGCAGTGTGAATTGCTCCAGCACAATACTTGCTCAGCTCCCAGGCACAGGCCCACACAATGGACAGAAGAAGCCAGTGCCACGTCCCAATATTGAGCAAACAAGTGAAGTCAGAACTCATTCTGCTTTTGACTGCATGTCAGCTGCCAGGGCCATGTTTCAGCATCAGTGATGGTGGCATCAGCTCACTGAGACGGTTAACTTTAACCCCAACGATTCCAACCAGACACAGATGCACTGGAACTAAGAATAAATCAAACAGCACATTGTCATATGACGACAGCCATTTTGAGTGAAATACATGTATAAATCAGATTCAGTGTAAATGTTTGAGAACTTTGAGGAGAAAGCAATGAAAGCATTTTGTTCCTAAATCTTTGGTGATTTTCTATCTGTGGATTTATGTGAAAATTGATTACATTTGTCCACATAGCTTGGTGTCTTTCATGCTGTTTTCTGAACAGTTTCACTGTTGCCTAAGGCTTCTACACAGTACTCCATGTTTCTAACAGATATAAATGGGCAGAAATCATTATGACCTGGCATAGTGTTTTTCTGTTCCATTTTGCAGTACGTTCTATGTTCACATGAAAACATTCACCTTTGGACTCTCTGACACTCACTTGTCCATAGCTGCTGAATCCTAATTGACATGTATGATCTGCAGGTCCTAGGGACCTACCTACCATACAGACTCATACCTATGGTCAATAGTGTATATGAATTAGCACCAACTCTAGAAGAGAATGTAAGCCTGGATTCAAACTCACAAACGTCAAGGTGAGCCTTTAAATCATTCTCATTTCCCTTAAACTTTCATGATTTTTTTTTTTTTTTACTGTCATGCCCATCATCTGCAGCAGGACCACATCCCAGCTTTCACTGAACAATTTAACAGAGGAGAAGCTTCCACTGGCAAGAGAATCGATCCCATTGCTGCTGATGAACTTCCCTTTGTTTCCAACCACATTCTTACACACATTCTTGCTTCTGTGTGTGTGCGAGAGAAGTTTTGTAAAACAAGTGTAAGCCCATTCTTTGTATTTGGTGTGGTAATTTATTTGCATCAGACTCTGTTTGTTTCGTTTGTTTCCTTGTGCATGTGCCACATCCAATCGGCCCTCTTCTGTTTGATTAGGAAATCAATAAGATTATTTAAGAGGGCTGGAAGCAGCTGGGAGGAGAGGAGAGGAGAGGAAGGAAAGAGGATGCTGGCTGGCCGGCGTGGATTTGCCTGGGTGAGGGTGAGACTGTGCAGCGTTTGTCAGTGGGCATTGTTGTGGTTCGAGGCCGGAACGCCATTTCCTCGCAAGTGGAGAGCATTTGCCACGGTTCAGTTTGTGTCTGGAAAAAGCGCATGCATTATTCATGCAAAAAAATTTGCCAAACTCTGCCCTCCTCACTGGTAGCAGCAGCACACTGGCGACCGGGGGAAGAATGTTTTACTAAAGACGAACACAAGAACACATTTCATTACATAAGTACATCACCTCAGTAGTATACATTTATATATTGTTAAGACTGTAATACAACCTGATATAACTATAGTCCCATGAAGCAAATGCTAAACTATTTGAGATTGGCACTGGTCAGTTAAGGAATGATGATACATACCAACAAAATAATGGTTGAAAAATGAGGGCTGATAAACTTAACGGTATAATCATCCCATTGTCATAAATAATGCAAAAACATATCCTGTGTACGTAAACATTTGACCTAAGTACATCATGCTTTATGGGATTTTATATTATGGTGTGTTGTGTTATGTACATATGTAAAATAAATTGAGGTCTAAATGATGGTGCTACATGTAGGTACATGAAAAATGTGTAGAAAATATTCAAATTTTACTAAAAATAAAATTGTTCTGGTTTTCTATTGTTATTATTCCATCTGCCATCTCAGCTGCAGAACGTTATTAACGTCTCAACATCAGGAGGTTAGCTTGCTCAGAATTTGTGCTTTGGTTGTAATTCCTGTTGAAATGCAATGAACATGCGTAACTGAATCAAAACTGCATTACCTTTTAACATTTCAGTCAATTCTCTACAAATCTGGTTGACAGGTTACATGTTGGCGTGAATGTTGAGGTTTTGACATTCTTGGGCCATTTCCGATGGTGCGTCATTGCCTTAGCCAGACACAGCAAGCTTACTGATCTTAACTGTGTTTTGGGACGTTTCAGTCCACACTACAAAAGTTTGTCTCTCGAAACGCTTAGCAGCAAGCTATGGAAAATCTCCCCTTTTATCCATCAGGCATTACAATGTTTCATGTGAAGCGCTTCAGAGGGGGAAGGGCTGTAGCTGCCTTGCTTGGCGGAGATGAAAGATTCAGGAATAATGTGCATCTTTGTGTAGTGAGTCATCAACAGCAAGCCTTTGACACTGGCATTTCCGCCTAACAATCAAAAGTGACAGTTAATATATTTTCAAAGCAGACTCGGCGGCTCAATCAAGCGCGTCATCAGGAATGTGTTCCAAATCTAGCTAAATTGCCTGACGTGACTGATGTGGTGCTGCAGAAAGATGAATGAGAATCAGGCCGTGGCCCGGTTCTATTTGGGATGCTCAAAGTGAACAAACAATTTAAACACAATAAAACTGTTGGTTCTTTATATGCGTGTGTGTGTGTATTCTATGCTTGGTTTTAAGTGTGTGTATAGGTGAAATTCTCTGTCTTCAATGTGTGAGTGTGTATGTGTGTAAGTTTCTTATGTTCTTTTGCATGCACTAATTTTTATGTGTGAGCATTGCAACACATATATGAGCCCTTGGGTGCATGGGTGTGCTTTAGTGTGCACGTGTGTGTGCTTAGTTTCATCCAAACTACCTCACAGTCATGCCAGTGTGACTTAGGAAGCTAGCGCTTCATGAATAATGTTTAAAAAATACATTGTGACAAACCTTGGGCTTTGCAAACAACCCCAGCACCCCTGAGAACTCGAGAGATCAAACAAACCCTCGCCCCCCACATCACATTTACTTTCCACCTGCAGGTGTCCATTGCATTAACATCACTCTCTTAGAAGCGGTGAGAGGAGAACATTTATATATTTATATATAAAATGTATATTTATATACACACACACACACAAATATATATGTGTCTGTCAAACCAAAGAAAGTCAGGATTGGCTGAGTCTGGGTTTTACTGGAGCCTACTGGTGCCCTGCATGCGTGAATGTGTTGAGTGTACAAACAGTTATTCCTGTGACATTAATCTAAAGGTCTCTATGAAACCCCCAGCATTTTGAGTTTGTTGTGTTCTTATGCATATACTAATTGACATGTGTGAGTGTGCCAACCCTGTTAATGCACCTCTGAGCCTTTTTGTGTATATTTACATTTACATTTACATTTACAGCATTTATCAGACGCCCTTATCCAGAGCGACTTACAATCAGTAGTTACAGGGACAGTCTCCCTGGAGCAATTTAGGGTTAAGTGTCTTGCTCAGGGACACAATGGTAGTAAGTGGGATTCGAACCCGGGTCTTCTGGTTCATAGGCGAGTGTGTTACCCACTAGGCTATTACCACCCTGACTTATATGACTTTCCTATCTGTTGAAATCTTATACAGTATATAAGGGCATATGTATGTGTCTGAGAATTCTTATATATACTTCTTATATAGTTATACACAGAAATTTGATTCGGTGTATGAATCTTTTTTATTCACATCTAACTCCTGTTGACTAAGATCTTGGGTTCATTCCATGTGGAAAAGAAAATATATATTTTTTAAACAATTCTTTGTGCTCATTTAATGTAAACCTTCTTTTAACACTCAAATTAGCTATCTGTTTATGTACAACCATTAGGAAACATATTCTGCAACTACATGATATTAAAGCTCTGTTTATGCTGTAGATTGGTATTGTATTGAAGTTCTGCTGTCCCTCACTGCAGGGCTATGGTTTCTTTTTCACTTTGTCTGTTTTCGAAACCCTTAAACGTTTTCACTATCCACACATAAAATGTGGATCGACCTAATCCTCCAAATTAAATCAAGTTTAGTTTGCTGCATATACATTGGTCACACCGATTGCAGAGGACAAGGTTTAATTTCTTTTGACTAACCACAATAAAGGCAACTTCAGAAGCAGCTGTACAGTGAGCTCAGGCAACACAAGCAGACACACAAACTCAGCACAAAAGGCCTGACAAGAATTTTCCTTCTATTCTCAGCTCCCAGGAACCCGCATGCACCACATCGACCATAAAATTGCTCTGACTTGAGCATGGAAGCCTTTGGACCAAGGATTTACATTTAAGTCCAGGCATAGCTGCTGCTATTGTGGCTCATTTCAGGAAACAGGAGTGGTGGGTGCCATTCAGCTGAGACCAGTTTCTAGGGTTAATCAGTATGGTTTTAGGGTCCTTTCTCTGGGGACAAACCTGGGTCTCTGTGTGAGGGCTTCAGTTTGAGAGAACAATGACAGAGAAGTAGATCTTCACATTTTGCTCTACTGCAGAGAGGAGAGTTGAGTTCATTATGACTCCTAAGGATTACTAGTGTATAAGAAATTCAGAGAAAGAGTGTCCATGACAAGGAACTGAATATATATTTTATCTATTTTAAAAATCTCACTACATTTTTTTCTAATAATGACACAGCATCGGATAAACCTTATTGTGTTGGATAACTGGGCTAGATATCAAACTAGACATCTTTGTAGATGCTTAAATGTTAACAAAATATTTGTAGGGGGAGGCCAGGAGGCATATTAGCAGACATGGAGGATTGGGGAAGGAGAGGTGTGGGCACTTGGGCTGGAAAGAGGAGACTGAGAAGTTTGGAAGGCTTGAGAAAAAGAGTACAGGATTGTGATACAGAAGGTCATGCGACAGCGGGGGAAGCATGTGGTGCCGTAAAACGTTTAGTTTTTACTGAGCCTGGTGCATTGGGAAAGGAGGCAGGTATTAGAGAAGTATACAGGCATGGGTCAGCAACGGCGAGGTCAAGTTCATAAAGGGGCTGAGCAGTGGTCGAAATCATCAGGAGCAGAACAGAAGGCAGGCAAGGGTAAATCAAAAAGGGTAGTCAGACATAGAGAAGGCCAGTGTGAGGCAGTAGGCAATAAAGGAAAAAGGCGAGCAGCAACAGAGGGAAAACCACAGTGATGAGCGGGTAAAGATTCAAGATGGCGGCAAGTTTTTATAGAGGCCGCAAATCTCTTCCATGTGTACTTCCGGGTGGATGTCCTCACGGGCGTGGAGGTGGAACAGGAAATGTGACACATGTTCTTCTGTGCAGTAGTTAACAAGATGACATTTATTCTGTAAAAAATAACATAGGTGGGGGTAGTAGCTTAGTATGTAACACACTTGCCTACGAATGAGAAGAATTACAGGTTCAAACTCCACTTAATATCACACTTAACCCTGAGTGTACCCAGGGGGACTGTCCCTGTAACTAATTATGTAAGGGCATCTCATAAATGCCACACAAGTAAATGTTAATTGTAAAATAGAAAATCATATTTTTTTTATGTAATAAAACTTTGATTGATGATATAGGCTTGTAAGAAATATTATGTGACTTTGACAAAGAAAAAGAGATTATTTTTCTTTCTTTCCTTCCTACACAATAAAAACAGACGTGTGGAGTGAAGTAATTGTTTGCTTGCAGCATGAAGCATATGTTAAGGCAATGTACAACACATCCTCAGAGACAACAAAGGCGCAGATTGGAAGCTTGGTGGTTTGGCACACTGTTGTTCAATTTCACAAATCCACCGCCATCCAACTCAATCAAGTCCTCTGGTTTGCATGCTCATTATTTATGTAAGGGCATAATTTTCTTTCTGCCTGAAAACATAAGATCTTAGCATTCAGAGCGCAGTAGACAGCACATCCAAAATGCACACAAAGACAATAAGAAAATTGAATTCATTTACATGTCATTGCATTTATTGGTGCGTTCATCCTCTGAAAATTTTGCATTCAGAGAAAATGGGAGTATTTAGCAAGTGAATGACCTTGTTAGATCAGCGAGAGAACGTTTTTGAAAGCAGAATCTTGAAAAAGTTCAGAAATCACTCCAAACGGTACTATAGACAAGCAGAACTTTACATCTCCTTTCACATTTAGATTTTTAAAAATGTAGGCTGCTGCCTTTACCCTCAAAAATATACTTTTGCTGTGACTTGCCATGCCATTACTGCAGCAAGATATCTCATTGTGAAGTTTTTAAGGGTCAGGCAGGCCTGTGATGATCCATTGTGCAGCTTTGGAGAGTGAAGTGCTTTATATAATGAAACACTGATGCAACTTCGAGAAAGAGTGTTGCCCTCTGCAACAGGGACTTCACAACACACGGCACCATGTGCATATCAAATGCCAGTACATTTCCAACTGCGTCTTTTTGCTCTAGCTATTTATTACAACACCTTTCCTTCTAACTTATAGATTGTGTGATGTGATGTTGGCTGGCTGATGGAAGGGTTCTTAAGGGTTCTCTGCATGTATTTTATTGGTTAATGAAAAGACTTTGGCTTTTGGGTCGTTTTGGTAAGGCATTATTTCTAGTGCTTTCAAAAACTGACTGATAAAACTCTTGCCCTTGTGAAAGAGGTGTGCATCCCTGTTATAGTAAGACTGTAGGTGCGCATCAGCCTTACTTTCGTTGTTAGCCTTTCCTCAATGGATATTGCAGCTTTTCAGCCTTTTTTTAAAAGTTTTTATTAACTAGCAGGGCAAAGACCTCATTCGATTCTAGAAGCAATGCTACATATAGAACTTATGTATTTATTTATAGTCTTAGTCTTTTTTCACCTCTTGCAGTAGTATCCAACTACATTTTTTATTAATGTTAACTAGAGCTGAAGGAACGAGTTAAATGATATATTGAACCTAATGATGGATTTCAATGATTAACATTTCAAAGCACTTATGCAAGTCACTGGATGAGGGGGTCTGCCAAGTGCTGTAGATGTAAATGTAAATATGGTGCTTCCCTTAACACAGTTAACACACTCTTCCAACACACAACAACAGGGAATGCATCCAGACATTACCCATAGACAGTAGCAATGATGTTCCCAGCTGAGCCTGGCCAATGACAGCTGAGAAAGGCAACAAGAAATGATCCTGTATTTTTTATTTGTTTAACGGACTACCTGCATGAACCATTTTCTTAAAATGTAAGTATTGTATATTTTGTATATACTGTACATATAAAAGTGCATGCAATAGATACTCAAATAAAAGCATTTGTCTTTGTAGATAGCAAGGAATTAAAACACCTCTAGGCACCCTTGTTTCCATAGTAATGCTGTGGGTGGACTAAGAGCTCAGGGACTTGATTAGTCTTTTGGTCAATAAGATGTGAAACTGGCCTGTTGAATCCTAGAGCAACATGCTAGTAATCAACAGCCGCTGAACAGAAACAAACGCAACACTTCCGGCCCCTTTTGCCACCAGTGTTAGCACTCTGGTAAGAGCTAAAATGGCAAATAAGCTCACAGTGTTGGCTGTAAAAATATGTTACTTTTTTAATATTCATGTGTAAAGAAAAGGTGTTCAAAAAGACTTACTATATTGACAAAAAACTTAAAATATTAGAAATGATCCAACTTCAAGTGAAATATGGGCTTCTAAACTATAAAACTGAAAATTAGCTATGCAAATGACAGAAAAAAACTAGTGACAAACTATGCACAAATGAATGTATTCTTTGTGAACATACAAAACAAACATTACAAGCAAAAAAAATCAAAGGAGACATGAAAAAGCTCATGAGTCACATACATGAATATTTTTTCAGTACATTCATGCTGGTTTAATATTGGTTAACACAAATATTATGTTAACGATTGTGTTGGGCAGTTGTGGCCTAGCGGGTAAGGAATAAGAACAAGTCCATATAAATTGTACATAATTTGCGTTGTTTTATCAGATTTGACCAATGAAGCAGTTTCAAAACAAGGCCTGTCAGCCAGTCTGTCGATGCAGCATAAGGTTCCAGTCCGAGGAAAGACAGGATGGGAAATTACATTACAAAGTTTCACATATTCCTCAATGACAAGAACATTGAGAGTTGTGTTTAATATATTGAGATAAATGTTTATTTAAGATGGTCTTAGTAATCAGTGAGATTCTGGTTAATCGAAAAGTTAAAAATTCTGTTTGGGAATGGCAACTCCAACACCCCTTTATTAAGATGCAAAATGTTTTAAATGTTAATCTATGTGACTCGTACATTTCATTTCATGACACAATGGTTTAAAGTTATTAAATATGCCCCTGAAGAGTCATTTGCATCAACTTTAACTCTTATGTCATAATGGGGTAACCATGTAAATGCTTCCTTATGAGCATGGTGGACATTCCAGTTAACATACCAAGAAATATAGACAAACTACTGTGTTTTAGTGGATTTGGACAGTATATACAGTATTATTGAATAGAGCAAATGCTTATTGATATTGAAGTCTCCTAAAAGGCTAAAAAGAGTACGTTGTGCTATAGCAGGTCCTGGGTTCAAAAATGTTTTAATACGTTTACCAAGTAAAAGACAAATAATATGTATTTTACATGTATAAATCATAATATTAATGTGTTTTTATTAAATATATATAATTGACTGCAACCATGCACACTCTATTGGCTATAGTGGGCAAACTACAGCTGTGTGTAGTTTACAACAAACAAAAGGAACCACTCCAAGCATTCTAGCAAACAGTAGTATGCTGCTGCACGTGGAGCTTTGAGAAAGTTACATGCCACAAATTAAATGCATCTAAATGTTAGTCCTATAATTAAATATAAGTTATTTTATTAGTTGTTTAAACAAATGATGCCATTTATACAAGATTAAGTCTTGCATTATGTGCATGTGGCTAGAGTGACAACATTTTGGTAAATATTATCAGCATGTTCAACATATTTCAGGCAGATTCAACATTGTCTTTTAACTTAATTATACTTGCATTAATCTTCCCCATCCTCTGTGCCCACAGCTTCACTTTGAGACATTTGTTGTGCTCATTTAATTATTATAGATGCAGTAAATTAGAGGAGAAATTGTGTGGGGGCTTAATTATTTAATGTTTTATGCGAATTAAAATAGATTCAAGAAACAAACAATTTTCATTCGTGAATTAATTAGCATGCTCCCTTTTGTTTCCAAAAAAAGCAAATGAGGGAAAACAGTGGGAAAATTGTGTTGACCCATGCTCTCTTCTTTTTTGTTTTTTTTTTTCTTCTTTTTTTAACTGTTTGTGCATGTGTTTCCATACTGGGACATTTAAAAGATGGAGAGGAGCAGAGAGGTCATTGTAACCCTTCAGCAGAGAGAGAGAGTTCGTGGGAAAATGTGTCTGATTTTTTTCCATCAGCTGATCTCCCTCATTCCTGCATTCCCTCTCCTGCCATATACCCCACCTCCTTTATTTGGTGTCTTACAGAATCTGGTTGTTCTTCTCAAAGACAATTTGACAAGGCAGAACCACATTTTGGGCTTGAACACAGACATGCTGCTTTAAGTGCCAAGATATACATTTTCTGACAAAGAGGTGTGAGGATGGTGGCTTGTAGTTTACTTTTTTTTTTTTACCCTTTCTTTTTTTTTTTTTCAAGTTGAGTGCAGGGGAGTGTGCAGTGTGAAGTTATTGAACTGATATTACATGCTCTTCAGTGAAAATAAGCTAACATCAAGGAATCTCAGGTTTAAATATTAATAAACAGTCATTTGCATGTTCTTTCACAATTTAATGGATCTCATGGAATTTTTTTTATTTCTTTCTGTCTGTATAATTATCGGGGGCTATATGTGGTGATTAACTGATGTGGAACTGATCTTTTTCATGCCCTTTCCCTTGCATGTTCTTGTTCCGGATTCATCTTTCCATCTACATTTTTACCAGTTTTTATTTTCTTTCGCTCCTCCTGCTCCTCCTTTTAATTCAAGCTTTACCTCAACTGTCTATGGTTTTCAGAATTTGACTTAAAATACATCTTGATATTAGTAAAGTTGCTCTTAACAACTGGCCATAATGGTTGTTTTGGAGCAGATGGGTTTTTGGTATTTGGACAAGGTTTGTGTGATGGATTGTATGTTTCCTCCTGCAGATCCTGCTGCACAGTGTGGCCATTGTTTCCTGGGCCGCTGTACTCACGGATGGTGCCAGCTAAGGCTTTTCGGTTTCCCTCACTCGCTCTTTTCTAGTAGCCCCACTGACACAGCTGGTGCCCAGTTGTTAAGCAGTGTTTTTGGTGTGTGTCGACCGACATGTACGCTCACCAGTGGCTCAGACCTCGGGGCAGACCCACATTTTCAAAACAAACATAACTCACAGCAGACCCTCCTTACACACACACACACACACACACACACACCTTGCTTCATTCATTATGTGGCTCTATCTCATTTAACATGACCTGTGAAAGTGAACTGATTTTCAAATGATCTGTGTTTAGTGAATATGGACTTCATCATCACGTGCCACACTCTCTGTCCCCGTCGGCTCCGTGTGTCCATGTCTCTGTGACTCCGTGCTGGACAGTAGCCAGAGCAGCATCGTCAAGAGAAACAGCCGCTTTCAATTACTGCCCACCACCCTCGGCGCAAACAGCCCCTCGCTCCGGCTCCACGCCCTAATGACTGACTTATTCAATCACACCCAAAAGAATGTGAGAGCTTGTTGCTCCGGCCATTGCCATGGACCATACGGCCAATGTTTTGCCAGCTTGGGGCCGAAGGTCACGCAGAAGAAATAGCAAAGCCTGGGTCTGAGTGTTGCACTGATTCTGAAAGACTGAGAAGTGAGATGATGTTTAAACATTCACACGCACGAACGGCTCACATATGCAAGCCCCCCACATTTGCAGTAAATGTTATCTTAAACACCTTACCTTAAACGCATACTAGAACATCTGCAACCACATTTTGCATTGTTTCAGTTATGAATTATGCTAATTGTAGCTAATTAATACGTAAAATGTAACGCCATACCATATTTTTCACGTGCCATTTTCAATATCATTAATCTCCTCTTTTTATATTTTTCTATATTTCTATTTTTTTATTATGACCTAAATATGACTTTATGAGCTAAATATCTAGAAAAGTAATTTATCAGTTGATACTTGCATTGTTCTAATTTAACAGGAGTTTGAGGGCAAATGAGGCTGCAGTTATGCACACAGAATCCTCATCTAATGTCATGATGAAATATTCATTTGTTATGGAAATAAATAGAGCATTTTTTTCTCCAGGCATGTACCCAGCGCTGTGAGGAGGGGTGTGGGGGGTTGTCAATGACCTGGAAAAGCATAAATTAATGGTGCATGGATCCTCTGTGTTTGACACTTCAAGTAGAGCCATTCATCATTTAGCAGAGGAGCTTAAGGTTATACCGAACACTGAATTGCCAAATGCCAAAACAATGTCCCTGCCGCTGAATCATAGTCATGTTTGTGGCATGCTGTTCATTTCAGAGCATGTGCCATATATAGTGTACAGCGACTGATGCACAGATTTAGCCCTATGATATATAGACATTTTGCCAATGATTACATTTCACCCATTGGTTATTCAGCCAAAAGTTTGATGTTCGGAGACTTTTTCAAATGAGATTTTGTCCCCTGTTGATGTTTCAGAGGTCATTCATCATTTAGAGACCCATTAGATATTCATGTTGCCATTAGGAAGGCGCTTATGAATCTTAAATGCTACAATGGGCATGAGGATCATTGGGGGGATGATTGATTTAATATACTGGCTGGGGAAAGAGTAGAGATTCCTGACACTCGGTGATAAGCGCTCCCAAGCTTCCAAAGAGAACTAAGTCAATTTGAGCCATCAATTACATTCAAGTTCTTCACGTTATTGGCTAAGCTATTTCAGCATTTATAGCAATTTGATATTCCACGGGCATGAGGAAAGCCTTGGCAATGCGATGAGAGGAAAGTTTGCTGCACTGTGCTTCACATTTATACCGCAGACTTCGTAGCCTGAGGCTTGAAGGCCAGACAGGCCAGTTGAGCCTTTCACCTCCCATGACTGGCTAGGCTGAAGGCGCAAATCCCTTTCTAACCTCCCATAATGCATACCCACAAATGGCCCACTATCAAACGCAGGAGACGAATTCAATCAGGCAGTTACAAAGTTATTATGTCATTTGGCAGCAGATTTGGCCAATTGCATTTCGTCTCTGGCCATGGCTGTTCTTAAATGAACAGTCAAAACTCCATTTACAGTACTTGTTGTACACTTGAGACTAATAGGTCAAGTCTTTCAATGCTAATTTGGTATAGGTTTTATCTGATTGGCAATGTTGTTCTAAGTGCTCTTTCAGTGCATACAGGGTTCAGATAAAGGCGCAGGCGATCATATCAGGCTGGTGCTGAAAGGGTTGTTTGAAAGCAGTAGCCTCGGGAATGGCGACGGAGGCTGGTATCCGGGCAGGGTAATGTCCTCCAGATGTGGTCAACGTTGAACATTGGGGACAGCAAGTGGAGTGGTATAAATAAACAGAGGTTAATGCCTTGCTTCCTGCTTCCAACGCTTTTCACACAGCCCTCGAATAAACCTCTGAGCACTGAGGGGGGAGGTCGGGTAAAAAACAGGGTTTAAGCAGTCAAACGAACATTAATCTGTAGGGTTCCGATCAAAAGAATGAATGGAGCTTTGTGGGAACTTGTTCTCATTAGGCTCTTAAATGTTTAGTTTGACAGCATATGAAAAACTATGCCTATAGCAGACTCCATATAGAAACTATTTCGTATCTATTTCAACCTTTGTTTAAAATAATAAGCTGAGGACGAGTGAAACCTGGTGTAATTACTTGAAATATGCCCCAACACAGGAGGTCAAAAAGTAAGTCACCTTTTTCCTACATAAAGCCTTCTCACCAAAGACCTAAGTTAAGCTATTCAGTCAATCACATTTAAAATGTGCTTTTAACCATTCTATTTCAGTCCAAGTTACACATAACAATTTATAAGTGCATACCATTTTGGTACTGAACCCCACCCCAAGGCAATGGTCAAAAACAACAATGAACAAACAAATCGTAAAAATGAAGTGATTGTGATGCACAGAAAGCACACGATGCACACAACAAAATGTGTCCCCTGCATTTAACCCATTATCCATAGTTAACAGTGGGCAGCCATCCTCAGTAGGGGCAGTGGTGGCCTAGCGGGTAAGGAAACTGACCCGTAATCAGAAGATTGCTAGTCACAATGACAATCACTTCAAATTCATTTTCAGTAGCACCTACAGGGTTTCTTCGCAATCCTTCAATTATGAGTCCACGTCCTTACCCACTAGACCACCACAGCTCCATTCTTGTGAGGAGCACACATCTGCAACATCTATGGATGTCATTATTAACTCTGTGTTGTAGGTCTTGTTATTTTAGGATTAAGACACAAAAAGATTCTTGGAGTAAACAAGGCATGTTCATTAAATGTTCGTTAAAAGGTAGCAAATAAACATATCACATATCAGAGGATCTTGTCTTGTTTATAACAGACCCGACTGACTTGGTTTGATCTCTACTGCTCTTTGCTGGGGCCCATAGCTCCCATAATTCAGTACGGGTGCTGAACCACAGGGAGCCTGCTTCATAACTCCTGTCCTCTCAGGAGACTGCGCTCTCCAGGGCTCAGGCACACTAACCTTTAGATCATGTTTTTATGAGTGACCTTCGCCACGAGACACTATACTGAGAGTCCATAATTGAATCCAGGAGTGTGAGACACAAGGGAAGGGCAATAAAGCATTAGCCCTACAGCGGTGGCGGTGCCATTTGGGGGATAATTGAACTGATTACAAACTTATTGTTTGTCCCTGGCTCACATTTTAGATCTTAGGATTATTTTTTTAAAAGACATTGACAAAGAAAGAAATGTTGTTAAAAGAAAACAAATCTGGAGATACAACCAAAAACTGCAACATGTTTAATATTTCATAGTCCCTTTTGGATGTGACTTAATTTAGCAAGGAAATGTAACATAGCCAAATGGTGCTGTGTCTCACCATTTTTTCCCCCAATGAACCATGCCATTTCCCTCAAATAACTACTGTAAATGTCACGTATTTGGTAATGGTAAAACATGGTGTAATTTCATTCTTGGCAGAATAAAAATATGCAGGGCAAATTAATGTAATAAACAGATGGGAAAGATGAGACTTTATGAAACGGAATAAATGTCATATTAAACAGATGATCCATTAATAATAAACAAGATGCGGTGTCTTTGGGTCATTTGTTTTAATAACTTCATCTAGAAATGCCTTTAAACTGATTGCCCAGAGTTTACTAAGATGTTCAAGCTACTCTGTAATGTCAACGCAGTTCTTCATGTTGATCAGGGGCAAACACATTTCTGTTAAATATGTTATCATTCATTGCCATTATAACAGTATAAAATGATAAAATTGCAACATAAAATATGATCGCTGGCAACTGCACTACAATTTCTAGTAGGTCCCAAACTAGGGCTGAACTATATATCGTAATTGAAGTAAACAAAGTTCAGGCGGTAAAACAATGTTCTGTTTTCTTTGCAGTAAAGGCTTTCTCAACGTGAACACAACATGCGCGGTGCTTGCTATGAAATTTCTGTTTCCTTTACAAAAACAGCAAACAGCTCAGTTAAAAAAATTCTGTGACTCTATTGGTTGCGCAGCGGTCAAAGTTGAACAAACTGACGACCACTCTTGTGCTGAGTGATTCTATAGAAAATAATGAGTTTCTCCGCAATGTGCAGCGCATGGCATTTTCAGTCTGAAAGTGCCTTAAATTTTTATTGATCACATTCGGTGGCAGGATACTGCACACGGACAGTCCAGCTAAAACATCTGAACCGACAGGTTTGATGTCAGGCCCAGCTACTCATCAAATAATTCAACTAACAATGTCCGCTTCTATTAGATTTTTTATAGCACTGAACGTGGATTGGTTGTCACAAATACCACTCCCATCTGTATTAAACATATCAGCAAAGTTTGGAATACAGTATTATGATGTAATAAGAATAAACTTATTTGTTATCATGAATCTTTTAATAAGCAATTTAATTACACCTCTAGTATTTTCTCTCAGTAAATTTAACGGATTACATTTACCAATTTTTTTGTAATGTAACTCGTTACTCACCCAACACTGATACCAGATTGGCTTCTTCTGAGCTTGTGGTGTTACAAGGGATGGACAGGGGTCATTTGATTTTTGGAAAGCCTACCACATCACAAGGTTTTTAGGTGTTTGTCCTACAACAATCCTTTGTCAGAAATCCTTCACTCTGTATCATTTTGAAATAAAAAGATCTGTAATCTTCAAAAACATAGCCTTCTTCTCCCTCTAAAGGAATAATGATCTTTATTTGAACAGTTTGCTGTTTATCCTCCAAAGGATGACAATTCAGTATTCCTGAACTGGTAAACACCATTTCACAAGACACAGAAGCACAGCTTCACAAATATCCTACAAGCAAAATCTGTGTGAGCTGCAAAACAGGCAAGTTATCTGTTGACCAGAGAGGAGAAGTAATTTCATCAGATAAACCTCAATGTGCTGCTTAATTTACCCTGTTCCTGAAATGTAGTCAGGATGAAAATTGGTTTAATAAAACTTTCAAAAACAGCATATCCTCAACATAACAGTTATTTTTTCCCACCTGCAAGGCATCCAGAGACCCTCAGTACTTAAATGGCAGCTTGACTAGATTGGCAGTCAACAGGTTAACATTTGGAAGTAACCACCACATCTGTGCAGTTGCTTGAAGATGTTAGTTGCCTAGGCAACTGGGCTAATGGCAGACACACACTGTGTGAGTAATGGAAGTTCGGCTAGATTAAACCTGTTATGATAACACCATGTAACCATTTTATCAAAAAAAAAAAAAATGATAGATGGAAATAATCTGAATAAGAACAATGGATAAGAACAATGGATATGAAATTGACCCCCCCTTTGCCAATAATAAAATTCATTCAAATGCACAATTCATTTTTACACTGGAGCATTACAGTCTGTGCAGATGACTCTGGTGGCCCCTTATCCACTTTCTTTCATTTTCCTCAGTAGTCTTTCTATGATTTTCCTCAGTAGTCTTTTAACTACCAAAAAAAAGCATTTCCACCTGGTAGCATGTGGCTGTCTCAGCTGGAGGGAGTAAGCACCTTCAGCAGTTTCAGCAGCAGGTACAGAATGTTCATTTAGTGCATTTTATAAGTATTAACAGCACATCGCTTTTACAACATTTGTTATGTTACACTCTTATTCCGAAAGGTTTACATTAGGTTTTGGTAAATGTATTTAAAAATAAATAAATAAATAAAACGAGAAAACACATGTACATATGTATCCACAGTCTTTTACATGAAGCTCAAAATTGAGCTCAGGTGCCTCCTGTTCCCCTGATCATCCTCGAGATATTTCTGCATCTTAATTGGAGTTAATCTGTAAAAAGACACACACCTTCTATATAAGATCAGACAGTTGACAGTTCATGTCAGAGCACAAACCAAACATGAAGTCAAAAGAATTGTCTGTAGGCTTCCGAGACAGGATTGCCTCGAGGTACAATTCTGGAAAAGGTTACAGAAAATTTTCTGTAAGTGGAAGACGTTAAAAACCACCAGGACTCTTAGTACAGATGGCCAGCCACCTCCACTAAACGATCAGGGAGAAGAACCCAATGGTCAGTTTGTCAGAGCTCCAGAGGGCCTCTGTAGACAGGGGAGATCTTTCTAGAAGGACAACCATCTCTGCTGCTTCAAGTCAGTTTGGTAGAGTGGCCAGACGGAAGAGGTGTGCCAAGCTTGTGGCGTCATATTCAAAAAGACTTGAGGCTGTATTTGTGGGGAATTTTGAGGAAAACAATGAATTTAATCCATTTTGACATTAAGGCTGTAACATAACAATACAATAGTTGTAGCTATTAGACTTCAGATAACTGAAATAATAAAGCAGGACACATGCTTAACCAGTAATTAACTGCTTGCAAACTTCTGAATTGCTGCTAATCTTATCATATTTTTTTCCCCTCTGGTGCATCTTTGTTGCATTTTTATAGTTGATTAAAAAGGAAGCTGACAGAAAAATAAAACACGTAAAGTACAACATATATTTAACAAAAATTATTTGGTACATTAACATTTACAGCATTTATCAGACGTCCTTATCCAGAGCGACTTACAATCAGTAGTTACAGGGACAGTCCCCCCCTGGAGCAACTCAGGGTTAAGTGTCTTGCTCAGGGACACAATGGTAGTAAGTGGGATTTGAACCTGGGTCTCCTGGTTCACAGGCGAGTGTCTTACTGACTAGGCTACTACCACCCCATTTTTTTGGTATTCCTGGATCACCCCACCAACCTTTCTCTGAGCAATTCATCAAGTCATCTCCATTCTTCCACAACTGAATGAACTGACTGAATGCGGTTGGGGTTGGAGGTCCGAGTTTTAGCCACTTGGGTTGTGGACATGCTGCCACCAGGAAGGGGGAGCGGGCGCGGTTCTTCTCAGCTGCTCGGTTTGAGCTCCGAACACTCTCAGTCCAGCCCTTGTGTAGTGGAAGGCGGCTGGCTGTACTTGTGGTCGTCACGCTGGTGGGACTCTGGGCTAGATGCGGTGTCATATAAGGCACAGGGATCATAGTCGTGGGCAGAATATTTGGTTGGCAGCATCAGAGTCAAACAGGAGACAGAAGGGTAATCCAAAATCATGGTCGGGGGTCAGAAGGCAGTTGGCTTACAACTAATGTGAGGTAAATCAATGAATGTCACTCATCTCCACCTTTTTAAACTGGTGACCTTCTGGTTTGGCGAGGGCGGGACTGTGCCTGTGCCCTCTGGTAGGGAAGGGTGTATGCAACAGATAACAAATTCATAGATCATTTTTAGAGGAATTATTAAAATTTGTTATCTCTTGAAATGGTTAACAGCAAAACCTGTCATGCATAGATAATACTGTTAACTATCCTATAATTACTCATATGTATTGCTATAAGGATCTGGAAATGAATATTAATAAAAGTAATTTCATTGTAGCTTAAATACACACCTTTTTGTGTGGTAGTAGCCTAGTGGGTAACAGTCTTGCCTGTGAACCAGAAGACCCAGGTTCAAACCCCATTTACTATCATTGTGTCCCTGAGCAAGACACTTAACCCTAGTTGCTCCAGGGGGGGACTGTCCCTGTAACTACTGACTGTAAGTTGCTCTGGATAGGGCGGATGATAAATGCTGTAAATGTAAATGTAAAATGTTGTTGCATCATGTGATCAACCTGCCAGCACACATCTATATTAACTTGATTTAATTACAGCTCTAAACCTTCTACCATAAGCCACAGAGAGAGTGAGGCAGGGTGGAAGGAAATCTTATCTTTTTGAACCCAGGCTCCAATCTGTGATTGACAGGAGAGGTTTGCCCAAATATACAGACTGCATTAAAGAGACTCATTTTTCTGGCCCTGTCAAGAACATGAAGGGAAGCATGTCTGCTGAATTTTTGATGTGCTAACGGTTTGGTGAGCGGCCAAGTCATCTCTGGCAGGTAGAGGCAGACGGAGAGAGAGTGTGGGGGCTGAGGGAGGGAGGGCGAGGGCGAGGGGGAGATTACTCTTCAAAAAGAGAACACAGGTTACAGCTAAACTTAACAGCAGAGGTACCCCCCCCCCAACTCCCTAGCTCTCTGTTTCTCTCTTTTGCTCTGCTTCCACAATGGTTGTGTTGCTTTCACTTCTTGTTCTGTCAAAGGGAGGGGCTGCTTTTTTCCAGAGCTGGTGTTTCTTTCTTATTCTTCCTCCGAGGGAATGTTGCTTTCTTCAGCGCTTTCTGCTTTTGGTTGCACACGTCACATGTTATCCACCTCCCACTCTCTTCCACCTTAGTTTCTGTGTGTCATTCTCCCTCCAATTTTCTTCTGTCTCTGCCTTTTGAGTTAGCATGTCAGTGCTCTCCACCCCCTCCCCTCTCTTTAAGCTTACCTGTCGCTTTCTCTTGCTATCTTTGAGTCAGCCCTCCCTCCCCATAACCCTTCTTCGCAGAGTCCGATGTGTTGTTTCTGGCCCTCGGGTGTTGTCTGGACAGTGAGGCAGGCGATATCAACAGGTACCTAGAATGGGGTCAAGGCTGACAGTGTTGCGTATCTGCGCCTCCAGGGGTGGGTGCTGACAACCTGAGGTTTTATTTAATTTCATTTTTACTTTTTTGTTTTTCATTTGCAAGGATACCTGTGGGGCATTTGGTACATCAGAGAGTGCTGAAATGCTAGTTTCTTCTTTTTGACCATCAGAACCTTTTTTGAAGTAGGTAGAATAGTTTTTTGCAAGTCCTTATGCATGTGGAAGGGAAATATCGTGTTGGGCCTGGGGTGCATGTGGATACGTAGTTCGCTGACACCAACAATGCAGCTTGGGGAAAAAGTGCATGATTGCTGAATGCCAGACAGAATTTCACTGCATAATTTGGTTGAATAAAAAAATCTTTATTTTTTTTTACAGCCAGACTGGCATCCAAAGTTGCTGTTTCTAGAAACTGGCCTTCTTGCTCCTTTAAACAAAGACAGTTGACGTTTGATATGTATGGGACAATCATAAATCTTCTCTCTTGGGCTTCTCCCATTAGAAGTCACCACAGCAAATCAAAGGGCCTGGTTGTCTGCATAATTGACTTGGCAAAAGTTTAACATTGGATGCCCTACCTGACACAACCCTCCGCATTTACCCAGGCATGGGACAGGCACCAAGAAATACACTGTCACATGCGTCCCCAGCAGCTGGGTTCTCAAATCATCTTAAGTAAGCAGTAATTATAGAAATTCATGTTCATAAACAAGAATATGGGATAACTGGGTGCAATGACGTCCTAATTGAAATCTTCAAATAGATGTTCGTTTTTCTAATGATATTGATAGCCCTAGTAAGATATGCTTCCAGAGATCATACAGGGCACTAATCTTACCACCTGAAAAACAAAACCACTGAAATGTTCTAGAAGTCTTGCTCTCAGTTCTCTCAAACAGTTACTGATGCCACAGTGGATTCACATCGGACCAAATTAGCATGACTCAGACCTTGGGGGCAGTGAGTTGAAAATCCCTGGTCCCATGTGAAAGAAAATGAGATGATGATGTCCCTCAGGTCCCTCAGGTTGGGTTTTTAAAAGTTTGTAAAAAAAAACAGCTCCCATAACAGACGTGGCACCAATTCGCCCAGGATGCTCCATCACACCGGGTGCCCATTCTTCCAGAGCGTTATGCAGGTGTACCTAACAACAGTAGAAATTTCATTTTGGGTTGTTAACTGTACTTTGCTGATGTTACAAGTACACTGTGCTTCAGCAACTGACAAGACCTGCATTGGAATGGGGCGGGACGCCACGGAGATGTGGTGGTAAAGAGGTCACCATCTCCAGTCAAGTTTCTCCTGTGCTCGACTGGCCGGATCAGGGAAGGAGCTTCGGACACCACCTCTACTCCATCAAACAGAAGAAGGCCTCAGTGAGCAACTATGCCCTGAGGTTTTGCTACCCGGAACGCCAGGCCCCACTTCCTAGTTCCTCACAACCCCTACATCCCTGTCCGGGCCCAGGGCGGGGTCTCGCTTCTGGGCCGGAAGCGCGCCAGGAGGAGGGGGTACTGTCACATATGTGCTGGCTCTGCCCCCACGACATGCTCCCCCTCTCCTATTGTATTGTGTATTGTCTGTATGACTGTTAATGTGCCAAACAGGATCGTGTGTAGCCACAAGGACCTCCGAGTACTTGGCGTGTGACCACAGGTTGCGGTATATGGCAGGGTGCCTACACGACCTCATGACCTACACAACTGAGAAGATCCCCCTTTCAGCGCCTGGTGTAGTGGATAATTTGTGCCCTTGTTCCATTTTGAATCTCCCTGCGATGAACTGTTATTTTTTCTTTCAACCACTCAAGAGTTTGTCGTTTCATCTCTACCCTCCCCGGGTGTGACAATGTCATCTTTGGAACCAGTCACTTTCAGGGGGTGTTATGCTAAGAGTTCATGTTGCTTAAGTGCTGGCAGAAAATATGTTTGATTTCAGGACACTGAATCAGTGTCAGCATGAAGCCAGCATTCATTTTTTACGGACTGAGTAATGTTTTACATCATGGTTTCACAGGGTGTTCCTGGTTTGGGTTGCATTTAAAGAACAACATTCACCGAAATTCATCTCTTAATTCTGTACTTAGGTTTGAAAGGAGATTTGAAATTAGTTTTCAAAGGAATGCACACCATCAGTTAATAAATTAACTCATTCATTCACTCATTTATCTGTGTCTTAAAACAGGAAGAGTGATAGAAAACAGGAATGTCAATGCAGAAACACTCATAAATCAAGAGCAGACATGAACAATGATGCTAAAGCAAAATTATATGATGCAGTCATTTAAACAGAATAACAAAGATGAATTCATTAAACAAAACATCAACAGCATTGAGCTATTCAGACTACATGTGGGATTTCCAAACTAGCAAATCTTTCTGTTCTGTGTTTAAAAGTGCACAGGTAGTCAAAACTTTGTAAATGGTAATAAGGTGTCTATGGACGATTCTGTACCTTATATCCAATTAGCATTTTACCACTTAAATAATGCTTAAATAATGTATGTCACAAAACAACAAATTAATAAATTAATATTATTCCAGTTGCTCTATTTCTATACAATATTTCTGCTTTTAAGAAATATTTTCCTCACTTTTTTCCCTCAAAGAAATGAATGAACAGTCATGCTCTTGGTATGATAAACATGTGCTTTGTGAAATATACTTCCTAGAGCTTGTAATTTTTTTTTTTTTATCCCTCACAGTAAACAGCCACACACTTTTCTTCCTGCATGTGGGAGTTGACACCCAAAGGTCATGGGACTTCCTGACAAGGATTCATCCCAGAAGCTGTTCACAGCAGACATGTACAAATGAAACCCTACCCCATGATCCAGCCTGCCCTCACCTCCAAAAATAACCACTTTCCCTTTGCTTGATGATCCCCATGTACAGCATAGCTGTGAGTGTGAAAAAAGTGGATGAAGGCAATTTCCTGTCCAAGATGAGTATTCTTATATACATCCGACTGAAACTCTCGCTGGTTGAACAAAGATCAAAGATTTTAATCTGACTTGGGTCGACACTCAAAATTTGTCTTTACTCTCATCGGCCAGAAAAAAAAAATGCAGCGGCTACGTGGGGAAATACAGCATTTTGAAGTGTCACTGATACATTCATCTGAAGGACATTTGACCCGTAGAGACTGAGCAGCAGATGCATAAGGCCTTTAGAAGTAATGGTTTGTGGATTCAAGTGCAGCCAATGAGCACAAAGAAAAGTCGCGCCAAGCAGCCATTTGTCACTTGGCTATTTAAATGTGTCTCCTTGGCGACTGACACAATAGTCCGAGAGTTTTGTCTTTCTTTAAACATCAATTTCTAAAACATGCATTAGCAATGAATAACAATGGGAACTGTACATTTGGTGCTCAGACAAACAGATAAAACTTAAAAAAACAACAAAAAGAAAAAAAAAATGTAAATGCTTTGAGTACTCATTTTTTTCCCTTGATTTTCATGCACATCTCTGAGATTCTGACCTTTCCTCTTTACTGCAGGTCCCTCAAATTGCAGTAAAATGATGTTGCTTCTCCTTTGTTTTGAAGAGCTTTTCTTTCTAAAAGCATAAAAGCTTGACGCTCAACAGTGAAATAATCAGCTGCGCTGGCTGTGAAAATTATGATAGTTCACCAATTAGCGACGAAGGGAAATGCATCATGTAGCGGTTCCTCTGGCTTCTTGCCTCCCATTTAAAAATCATAAGTGGAGAGTTTATCATCATTAAAGGCATCCAGATGGTGTTTGATTTGTTCGGTTCAGGAGGATGAGAACTAGGAAAAAATAAACAAACGACTCATGTGTCTTTCTTTGCTTTCGCTTTTAAAATTAAGCAGAAGCTGCCAGCATTAATGCCACACTTGATGCATCAAAATCATTAAACAACAAGACCAATACATAAAAAAAATATGTGTACTTGAAATGAAAACATTTAATTTCAAGAAAATTATTTGGACTTTCCACATTTTCTATGGTATGTTATTATGGGACCTCAGAAGGCTGATACCTGATGATGTGCATTTGTCTTTCATCAAGGTCTCCCTGATTAAATACATTTGTAAATGTTATCATATAAACACTATAATTTTACCACTAACACAAATTCCCGGCACTGTCATTGGATAAAAAAGTGATGAATCTAATAAAATCATGTCAAATTTTTCATTTTCTCATCTCTCATTGCATTAAAAACAACACTATTTTGATATCGTCATGCATGTTACAAACATCCAAACTTCCAAAACTGTTTTTAAACCACAAGCACAACACGACAAGTCTCCCCTTACAAGTGGGTCACTTTCAGCAGTGGTATGGAGCATAATTAAAGATCATCTACATTCACAAAGGCAACAAAAGTCAAAGCCCTGGCCTGAATACGGGGAGGAGCCGCCAGCTTCCCTGTCCTGCCCAGACGCCAAATAAAGAAATGGGCTTTGGTCTGAATGGACTGAAAGATAGAGAGGGAAGGAGAAAAGATTTGGGAGAATGGGGCCATATTCACTGCCCTCTTCTCCATATTCATCTGTTTCTTCTGTGGCTCTCAATCTGTGTGTGTGTGTGTGTGTGTGTGTGTGTGTGTGTGTGTGTGTGCTCCACTTTTCTTAGAGGATGTGGTATGTACTTTGAGGAAACAGAAGGTGAACAGTGTCAGTAAAAGGTGGAGGGGAGATGAAAATGCATGAGATGTTGAATGAGTGTGGGATATGAGAGAGACGGTGAGAGAGAGAGAGAGAGAGAGAGAGAGAGAGATTATGGTTCCTCATTGTAACCTCATTGTCAGTCTCTTTTATATGGCCTTGTTGATCATCTTGCGCACTTTTCCTATTTTCAGTTTCTCTAAACCCCCAACACCATCAAACACCCAGAATGCACATACACAAGTTGCCGCCCTTGTTCTATCCGCTTTAAAAACAAATTTGCTGAAATCTCTCCTCTCTGATCTGTGAACAGTGGAGAAATCTGTCTTATGCAACCCAAGGAAACTGAGGGAAACTTTTAGCGTCTTCTGCAGCCCCCCCCCCAGACTGCTGTTGCCAGACCGTGCATATAATGCAATTTTAATGAAACGTGAGTGCGACTGACTGCCGGCCAAAAAATGGAACCGTCACATGTGGTCACACGTGTGCTTAGTTTGCAGTCACCCCCACAACCCCCTTTCTCCAGCCTGTCAATATTGATAATTAGCTCTCGCTCCTTAGCAGGGGGTGGAGAGCACCCCAGAGATGGACCTCATCTCCCCATTGTCCATCTTTTGTGGGGTCATGTGAGGCGTCCCCTCCCCCTCTGCGTCCACAGTGACATGGCCACAGGTCCCTTTCATCCCTCCATGTCCCCATGCATTCATGGGCATCACTGACTAAGCCAGTGCTTTTGTCTGGGTCCCAAGCCCTCCCACAACTTGCCAGGGTTTCAATCCCAGTCGCCATATGGCCTGCTCATGATCACTGCCCCCAAAAGAACTGGACAAACCAGGGGAGTTGGAGCTTAAGGGAAAAGTAATAAAAGACACGACAGCAACGTAAATTGATGACTCCCCCCCCCCTTCTCTTCCCCACGTTTGCATTCTTCTTTGAATGTAACTTAGACGTGCAAGAAACAAAAGTGATCCCACATTTTTCTCTGGTTTTCATGTCAGCACATGGAGGACTGGGAAATATTCACAAAGTTTAACTATCATCATCATGCATTCAGAGTCGGGGCTATGTTGGTATGTCATCAGAACATTTCTATTGAGAAATTGAAATTAGATATGCACACATCTGTTGCTATTTTTGAAACTTATTATGTTTATTAAAGGTTGGGACATCTATTTACCCAGTGCAGATGCTGTAAGGGCTTGTCCATGATGACCAGCTCACAGGTTTACCAATGTAGGCCACAAGTAGCGTACGAATAGATGAAGAAATGTGAGTGGACCGCCCCGAACAAGGCAAGCAACATTTACTGAAATTACAGTTACTAGCAACAGCAAAAGAAGCCAATAAAAGCATCCAGGTATCTTTGGATATAATCATGTGACCCTGAGGCCCGTGCCATGGATATTTTTTAACCCAAGTGCAATTGTCAGGAATGTAAACAAATTTTAATATACAATCCATATTAGTAGAATCACATTCAGGATTGCAATGTCCTCTTTTTTGCTATGAAGATTTTTAATATTTCAGTGGAAATGAGGAAAACCAACCAAATGATGGGAATGTGTTTAAATAATGCAAGACAGAAGAATAATTGGCAAGGTCTCTCTGATGATAGTGGTTGACATCATTGCCTAAGCAATGATAATGGACTTCACTCGGTCTTCATCGGGCCAGCATCAACCGCAGACAGTTTTATCTCATGAAAACACAATACACAATGAGCTCTTCTTTCTCTCCCTCGATTTCTATGCTGTTAGTTTACAGCTCCAGGACTATGCATGTCACACTATTCCTTTTTTTAACGTTATATTGCATTATATTATGGCTATGTAAGGTATTTTTGACATAAGGTTCTATATGGCTGTAGTTACAGACACATCACCATGCTACAGTGTGGATGACTCAACGTGACAAAGTGAAGCAGGTCTGCAGGCAAGGTGTTGGCCAGAGATGCAAACCGCACAGCCCTGCAGGTCACAGTGTAACCTGGGGGTGAACGGAGAGCTGGAAAGATTAGTAGCCTCGACAGACACGGCCCTGACCCAATTAAGTCACCTCAGATTGGCCGGGAATGCAAGAGGTCGCCTCTTGTTGTTCTGACAGCCCTCGGCACTTGAATCAGAGGTGATAAAGAGGTTTAAACGCTCAAAGAGTTTGTACCTTTTTTCACTTTCTGCCTCTTTGAGTCAGGGACAAGAAAATAAGCCGTCGCTAATGAGCACAGCTAAATGTAACATTGACACGCGGTCCTGCCACCACTTTATTGCTTTTTCAACAGCGTTTCATGCGAAGGTGGAGAGGAGGGGTAGAAATTAGCTCCTGACTACCCAGCTGCTTCGAGGGAATGAGCTCTGAGTCCAACCTATTATATTATCTCCCACATTAAGGGCATGTGCTTGTTTAGATTAATTAGCAAGCTGGATTGTGAGAAATGGCCCTATGAATGTCTACCATGAACAGCATAGTGATGGTTGATGGTACAGAACATAGAACTGGGTGAATACATAAAATATGTTTTAATGACTCGATCTTAATCACTCAACGCTCTCAAAAGGTGCTCTATTAAAAAAAAAAAAAAAAAAAAAAAGAATATTTGGCTGCCAGACTCATCATTCATCGTTTAACGTCAGCGAACAAGCAGCGGCAAGCAGCATGAGTTGGAAATAATGGAGCTGATTAGAAGTGAACTGAAATGAATATGACATGATTGCAGTCATTCCATTTCTCTGCAACAACCAGCTGCCCTCTGATTCTTGGCCATTTTCTGTCCTTTTTTAATTATTAATATCATACATTATGACTCATTGAGAGTAATTTTGTGTGTGACTTGAATGACTGCTAGACACAGTGCCTGTTCTGAGTGTCTGTATATAAATGTGTGCCAGTGTAACCCTCATTGAAATGTACTGAAATTCTTTTGGAGGTTCATTTTTTATTGACTTGTTGGGAGGCTGGAACTCATCCCAGAAATCTTCAGGGCAGAGGCAGAAACAATCCCTGACCAGGGTGTCATCATGAGTGCATGTGCACAACTATACACACACACACACACACACACATACACACACACTTTAACAGAGCTAATTTAGCATTGCCTATAATTCACAGGATCTGACACTATTATTCATTCTCTATATGAAAGAACATCATGTGACCACTTTCCCATTTAAATATTTCTTTTTCCTGCTTAGACCTTGGTTCAAATTCTACTTCCAGGATATGATGAGAAAAGGACTAAAGAAGAAAGGAGTTCAGAGAAGAAAATTTCAAGTGAAGAGAAAAGAACTGTAGCTGCAATCTACATAATCAGTCAGAGTTAGTGTCACACTTAACAAGAAAACCCCTAATTTCCTTCTCCTTCTGACAACTCTTTTGAAATTTTAAAGATTCAAAGACCCTTTTTCCTCTAAATCACTGGGTCACATCACCCTTCTTGACGTGAAAAGTGTCTCTCTCCCTCCTTCCCTCTCTCTCTCTCTTTCTTTTTTTTCACCCTCACTCTTTCTCACTAACTTTTCCAGAGGTAATGGGCTATTCAGTGCGACAGGTTTAATTTGACTCTCTCTTCTCTGCTCGTTTAATTAAAGCAGGGGGCTTCTAATCACATCCTCAGCAGGCTGGCTCTCCTTAATGAGTTGGAGAGTGAGATCTTTACCTCCCACAAAGAAGGAGGGAGAGACGGCGAGGGAGAGCCTCGGTGGGGAGGAGACAGACAGAGAAAAAGAGGGGGCGGGGGAGCACTATCTATCATGGATCTGTCTAATCCTGTCCCCCTTTCCCGTTGTTGTCACTGAAGAGGGTGAAAGACTTTTATTATTCAAAGGGGGGATAAGGGCTCATGGTCTCACTGACGAGGCCCCTAACAAAAGGCATCGGTCACCATCAACCCAGTCGCCAAGCGTGTCACCGAACGGCGGTCAGGGGTTCACTATTTTGCATACTTAATTGCATGGAGTGGTGTTTAGTTTATGGGATCCCCATTTACTGGTGCACATCTTTGGCATCGATGTATGTAAACCCATGAACTCATCCATTTAGTTTTTACAGTTCCAACTGCAGTTTTTAGAGTCCCGTTAAGAATGATGTTCTAAAACGTAGTTGCAGCAAACAATCAGTATCGATTCTCTCAATCTACCCATTCTCATAATCACTAATCCACGTCAAGATTGCGATCTTCCAAGTACATTTGAAAAGACACAAAGGCTAGCTTTCCATCGCTAGCTCGCTGACAGTTCTTTGGAATGAAGAAGGAAACCATGGCACCCGGCGAAAATTCAATTCGACAACCGTACCAGGCATGTGAACCTGAAGACAGCTAATGCTACATGCTGAAACAATCAATATTTGTTCATCATCGTAAAGTGTAGCTAGCGCCACTACGCGAACGCTATCAGCTCCTGAAATCCTAAGCAGGGTTGGGGGCCTTCAGCGAGTGTTAATGATGGAAGCAGCTATCAGCCGCCAGCATCTCGGAGTCAGGACAGCAACAGGAGCCGTGATGAAATTGCTATCATCCCACAGAATCTGCCAGGGCTGAGCTGTCACTAGGTTGCCACGGAAATAACACAAGTGGAGGAGAAGCTGGACAGGAGGGAAATGCTGATAACAAAAAGATGTCATATCAGCCGTCATCTTTTTGGCTACAGCCTTGCAATCGGTTCAAGCTGATTAACAAAAAACTGTTCCAGGTCAGTGCAATGTACCAAACACAACAATCCACCAAACTCACCTCAAATAGAACGGAAGTCCAATGTTGTAATACTTTAACATCAACCCTTTTTTTTGTGTCTTGTTTTTTGCTTTTGCTTAAAGGGTATAACTCTTATTCCTAAATACACCATCCCAGCCAGATCTAAGTATCTTATCCTTCGGTGTTTTATTATCAGTGCCCCACTGGCTACAGAGGGGTGACGTATTAAAAGCGGCTATCATACAAGGATAAGGCACAAACAAGACATTCTACTATTACAATAGCAGTTTAAACTATCAGTAAAATTTCATACGAGAAACGTTAACAGCAACATATGAACCGCAAGAACTTTTATTTGGAAGAACAGACAAAAAATTGTGATGAATACACAATAATTACAATACAAAAAAATATTTTTTCAGGAACCTTATTTTTAGAGCTCCATCTGTACAGTTCAGTGGATACTTTTGTTTAGTGCACCTACATTAACTAAATGTAAAACTATTGTGCAAAACATGACCAACTGTAAACCAAGTGGTTTTTATGTGAAAAAACACTCACACAAACACTCTCCCTCATTCCCTTTGCCCAAATATAAATTCTCTCTGATGATACTCAAGGGACCAGCGAGGATCCTTTGTACACACAGTCACTGGAGCAGAGTGCCAGTAATGAAATGAATGCTTGAAAGTGCTGTTTTCCCCCTTCTGTTTATTCAGTGTGCACAGACACTGATTTGAATTAATTGCTCATTAGCCAAATCATCAATATGTACTTTTGAGCAGCTCTCATTCAGCAAGATATCTGTTATCTATCTTAATAAATCAGTCTCAACATGAGCAGGCAATCCATGTTGATTTAAGTGTTGATCATTTGTAGACAAATAATTTTTGCAAGCTAGTACAGATTCTGCAAACACATATGAGTTTATGATTGTGTACATAGTATATTTTCCTAATAAGTTCCTAATTTACATTTATATTTATCAGACGCCCTTATCCAGAGCGACTTACAATCAGTAGTTACAGGGACAGTCCCCCCCTGGAGCAACTTAGGGTTAAGTGTCTTGCTCAGGGACACAATGGTAATAAGTGGGGTTTGAACCTGGGTCTTTTGGTTCATAGGCGAGTGTGTTACCCACTAGGCTACTACCAGGCTACTACCATGGGGAATTAGTCAGAAAACTCAACATTAGTTTCCATATCTGTTCACATTCTACACTGAAAGCTTGTTGGAGATGTACACACACACACACACACACACACACACACACAATTACAGTTATCCCATAAATGTTGCTAAATAAGAAAAATGCAATCTTGCAACAGCAGTCCAGCACAGAGGGCATCGGCTCTGCTCCACAGCTGCCTGCCCCTCACTGGGACGGAGGCCAGTAAATCTCTGGCCAAAAAACACTCCCACTCCTTTCCCCCAACACCCCGCCCCCCCAAAAAAAATCATGCACTCGGGGACCCCTACATTTCAGCACTTGGCTAAGTGAAATGTGAGGGATATACTTTCTAGTGGTTCTGATGAAATGCCCGCCAGCCAGTCATGTTTCCCCACACCACACACACACACACACACACACACACACACAACACCCACACACCCAGAACGGTTCTCTAGTTGGACACAGAGGAAGCGAGCTCCGCCGAAACCTGCATCGCGTGAAGCAGAGCAGCCCCGTAGCTACTCTGCTAATGATCTGTACACATGTTGTACGTGTTTCGCTGCGGTTTTTGGTATGCCCGTCGTAACGCGAAACATCTGAAAAATCAAACCATGGACCGGGCCTACACGCTGCCCCTACCCCTGCCTTCCGTCCAAGTCTTTACTCACCCCGCCAGTGAGACAAAGGAGGGTGAAAGTGATGAACATGCCACAGGCTGGAATCCCAAACCTCCTAATTAGAAACATTGTGGGACGAAGACTCCATGTTTCCCGGTAATCTGGCTCAGGCAAATTAAGTGTCAATCACAGGGAGACGAGACCCATTTCCAGACCGAGGGACAAATCAGGAACGTGTCAGTCATTTCTCATGTTCATAATTGACTCGCTTGTTTGTTTTCTGAGCCCACGGTGACTTCCCACGATTTGGACACAGCAAGGAAAGCGGCAAATTCGGAAGACGGGTCGACCGACGGAGACCACGTCAGACTGAGGAAGGGACGTGTGGATCTGCTCCGGCCTTCCCCGGTTCCTCCGGAAGCCTGTAGCTCACAGCTCAGAAGGAAGGAGCCGCCTCAGCAGCCGATTCGCCGCGCTGGGAGCGGGACGCGCTCCTGTTAGTCACAGCCGGGGCGCACAGGAAAAGCTCCGAAATGCCACTAGACTGTTGATTCAGCCTCTAGCACGCTGAGCTAAATGCGCCGTCTGGGGTGGGGCGTGGAGGACAGGAAAGTGTGTCAGGCTGATAAAATAAGGGGAGAGCAATTCATGTGCGAATAAAAAAAAAGAATCCTCACTCTGTTTGTCCCGAGGAATGATGGTCCTAGTGGTCGACATGCCTGAAATAGGCTTTCTACTCCAGCACATTTTGCTGCCATGCTTGTGTCTATTAGTAATCCTATCCTGCCTCGGGAGAAGCAAACCGCTAATTAAGGAATGCAAGTAGATGTTTTTTCCTTTTCCTCCTATAAAGGTCATTAAAATAATGCCGTGTTGATTAGCTCATTCGATTTCATTACACAATCTCTCACCCACTTTTGCAGATCCTGTAGTCCACGTCCTCGTCGTAGTTGCGGGTGCCCATCCCGGGTCATTGGGCGCAGGACGGGGACCCGGCCCTCGGCGGGGCTCCAGTCCAGTGCAGATTTAAAGCATCCGTCTCCACTAATTAGCGCAATTCTGTGTGTGTTCCATGTTGCGAGCGTCCACGCATGCCGGCGCTGCACTAGAAGCACTAATAAACTTTAAAAGCAACAGATTTGGGTTAATGAACAGACTTCCATTGCGACTCAAATCTAATTGTCGCTGATAAAACAAAACGGGGCAGTGGTGGCCCAGTGGTTAAGGAAGGTTGCCGGTTCGAATCCCGATCCGCCGAGGTGCCACTGAGCAAAGCACCGTCCCCACACACTTCTCCCGGGCGCCTGTCATGGCTGCCCACTGCTCACCAAGGGTGATGGTTAAAAGCAGAGGACACATTTAGATGTTTCACCGTGTCACTTCACTTTCACTAAAATGAATAAAGTTTATGCAGATACTCCATATTGGTAGTGTATGCAATGCTTTACATTTCTGCAGCAGAAATGGTAGAACATTCTTGCCGTTTAACCCTGTTTTTGACGGTACTTCGCAAGATCGAGGTGGTCACTCTCACATCACTGGATTGATCTTCAGTGACTCTTTTATATTAATGTGAACCAAACCATGGAATCATATCCATTTTTATTATATATATATTTTTACATTTGGTTCAGTATTACATTTTAACCTGTTCAGATTATCCATTAAACTCTCCCTAAATGTGGAGCCCTGACTTTCCAGGTCCTGTAACGAGGCGTCTGACAGACGCTGAGGCCTACTGGGAGTAATCAGCGCTCCGCCACAGGGACCTTCAGGGACTCTTTCACGGCACCATAATAAATTTGTCGCCCTTAAAACTGACACCTTCTCAATATGCTACTGTGCCTATTGCACTACATGCATCATCCAAGCGAACCGGACCCGCGACTCTTTTATCTTGCGCTCCAGCGGCTCATAAAGCAATAAAATGGAAAATAAATAAGTAAATAAAACAACAACGGCCGTGGAGAAAGGGAAAGTTTTGAATAACAATGAGCATTGTTAGACCTCTGAGATTCGCGTCCATTGGAGAACCAGAAGAGAAAGAGAAGGGGAAAATTCCAGAGGCCGCTAATTGAATGAAGGATAATCAGGCAGACGAGGCGACAGATGCTCGCGTGCCTTTACAACAGCATCAGCAGCAGCAGCACCCCGAAAAAAAAAGCAGATCTCCCCCCGCGGACTTCCATTCAGCCCCACCTGCTACGGCCATTGTTCAGGCTGAGAAAGGCCCGAAGTGACTTTTCCTCCTCCGTCCCCGGTGCGCAGCAGTAAAGTTGTAGCCGGCCGGGGCTACAGATGGAAGTTGGTCGTTCAACAGGATCTGGGCCGGGTCGTTCGTGCAATAAAACAGGGTCTTAAGAATAATCAATGTAATAATATACATCTCTCGCAGCAGATTTTCTCTATCAACTTCTTACCTTTTTTCTGTGTGTTTGGGTGGTTACATGCGCATCCATTCACGAATCATCCAATAGAGAAATCTAAAAAAAAAAAAAAAAAAACATTCTCTTCATCAATTCAACTGAATCATTTGATTAAAAAATGAACGTCGCGCGCGCACCTGCGTTTTCGAGGTCGAACCTCGCGTCACCCCGCGTTTGTTAAAATGAACGCATTGTCCCCGCATTTGAGGGAGTAAAGATCTTTAAAACACTTCTTTTGACGCGGAGCCATGTCTAAGCGCATTACGCCGGCATCTGCTTTTACTCGTCGTCTCACGCGGACCGAGGGGGCATTCCGCAGCCCCCCGATAAATGTGCAGAAATTCGGGCGGACTTTGACGTCTTTTGACGTCTTTGTTGCGCCAATGTGATTAGCGCCTCGTCCCGCGCGGCCTTAATTGCATTATGGCTCAGTGTTCGCGCCAGCCGTCCGTGTCAAACCCGGTTAAAAACTGAATAAGACGAACCAACAAAGGACGTGTTTGGGGATGTTCGTCTGCGCGGGTTCTGCGTATCGGGAGGGGGGGGGGCGTATTCAAACATGCACCTTCTGGAACTTCTAGACGTCTTCCTTCCGTAATAACTTCCACAAACAAGACACCACAATGCCAGAGGTCTGCTTCTGCACTGGGGTTCCGTCAGGAGCGGTTCTGCACTGGGGTTCCGTCAGTAACGATTCTGCACTGGGGTTCCGTCAGGAACGGTTCTGCACTGGGGTTCCATCAGTAACGGTTCTGCAGAGGTCTGCTTCTGCACTGGGGTTCCGTCAGTAACGGTTCTGCACTGGGGCTCCGTCAGGAACGGTTCTGCACTGGGGTTCCATCAGTAACGGTTCTGCAGAGGTCTGCTTCTGCACTGGGGTTCCGTCAGTAACGGTTCTGCACTGGGGTTCCGTCAGGAACGGTTCTGCACTGGGGTTCCTTCAGTAACGGTTCTGCAGAGGTCTGCTTCTGCACTGGGGGTTTTACGGAACGGCTCTGCAGAGGTCTGCTTCTGCACTGGGGTTCATTCAGGAACGGTTCTGCACTGGGGTTCCGTCAGGAACGGTTCTGCACTGGGGTTCCTTCAGGAACGGTTCTGCAGAGGTCTGCTTCTGCACTGGGGTTCGTTCAGGAACGGTTCTCCACTGGGGTTCTTACAGGAACGGTTCTGCAGAGGTCTGCTTCTGCACTGGGGTTCCATCAGTAACGGTTCTGCACTGGGGTTCCATCAGTAATGGTTCTGCACTGGGGTTCCTTCAGGAACGGTTCTGCAGAGGTCTGCTTCTGCACTGGGGTTCATTCAGGAACGGTTCTGCACTGGGGTTCCGTCAGGAATGGTTCTGCAATGGTGTTCTGTCAGGAACGGTTCTGCTCTGGGGTTCCATCAGTAACGGTTCTGCACTGGGGTTCCTTCAGGAATCAAATCCCACTTACTACCATTGCGTCCCTGAGCAAGACACTTAACCCTGAGTGTCTCCAGGGGGGGACTGTCCCTGTAAGTATAAGTCACTCTGGATAAGGGCGTCTGATAAATGCTATAAATGTAAATGTACATTTTCTGCAGAGGTCTGCTTCTGAACTGGGGGTTTTACGGAACGGTTCTGCAGTGGCCTGCCATGATCATCCATAGCTACTGGAAAAATAAAATGACATTACTGTTTTTTTTTTTATAGTAAATAAAGTGTAAAAACTTCACATTAAAAGCCATCTTAGCCATGGACTTGACACAAGGGCTCGAGTTTTACAACATTTTTATGGTCTTTCTTGAAGTGCCGGGTCCTTTTTTTTTTGATCAGTCAAAGTAAAGTGATCTTTTTGAAGTAAACTTGTACAATACCTTGTACAGTCACGTGTTACGCACCTTAAAGAGCGCGACCGTGACATATAGGGTGAGGTTAAGACAACTCCACATGATTATGTGGAGGGGTTCCACCGGGGTTCCATCTCCAGGGAATCGAACGTGATGTGACACGACAGGATTTTTGGAGGCTAATTCGCCGCCGCTGCTGGGCAGGATGGGGACATAATGACCGGAGCGCCAGATGGCAGCGGGATTGCGCAGTCCCAGTTGCGCATGTTCGTCCCGAGGAAGGCTGCACGGGTATTAGTTTTTAGAGGATCAGCGATCCAACAGTGTGGATTATTCACGGGACGAGTGTGTCCGCCGGCGTGACTCGTTCTTTAAACTAATTCATTACAGCCGCGCCTTTTCTCTCCACGATTCGCCATAGCGGCTTTGCGCGCGGATAAGGCGCATGCTGGCGACGTTTCACGCAAGTCGCATTTACTTGAAAGTGATTAATAATGCAAATTAAAGCTCCCCGATTTAAAACAGGGCAACCTGGGGGCACTTGGATGGGCTCCAGGGTTCGGGTGAAAGGTAACCACAGACACGCCGAACCGGCGCCCCGTTTTACCGCGCAGCTACACGACAGCAGCGGAGAAAGTTTTTTTTTTTTTTTTCTCAATCGCTTATAATTAGAGCAGGACCTGAAGTGCGAGATCACCCACCCACCCAGTGGGGGGAGAGAGAGAGAGAGAGAGAGAGTGAACCTGAAAGGGCGGAGTCCCCCCCCCCCTTCCCCCGACATTTTAATGGGGACGTATAGCGGGTCTCTTTTCAATGGCCAGTGACAGTGACGGCTAACGGGGCAGCGGGCGTTTTTTGTCCCCGTCGCGGTGGGGATATTGTACGCCGGTGGGGGTGGAGAGGTGGGCTATTTCGGGACAGCCAGACAGAAGAGGGGAAGCCAGACGGCGGGAGACGCCGCCACAGTCGTGCGCTCGGAGCTGCGAAGGCGCAACAGATATCCTTCACCCCCAAAAAAAAAAAAAAAAAAAAAACAAGATCGTTTTCGGTCTCCTGTTTTCATCCAGACCTGTTGTCTGCGCGACAGATCGTTTCTGGATGTATTTGTTCTTTTTCCGCTCCGTTTTCTGCACAGAAGGGACGTCTCGAATTGGAGAATGCGTTGAAAATTCTCCGATTTCATGATTTTCGTGATTTGATTTTTTTTTGATTAACATTGCGATTTGTGAGGACAAGATGGAAAGCAACAGGAGACCCGCGGCTGCCGCCTCCAGAATATTTCAACTTTGTATGGTCACCATGGCTTTGTCGGGACACGTTACGGGCAAGACCCTGAAGTACCAAGTTTTGGAGGAGCAGAAGGTCGGCACGGTGATCGCGAGGCTCAAAGAAGACGTAGCCGACGTCCTGTCCAAACTTCCCAGCTCCGTGCCGCTGCGTTTCAGGGCGATGCAGCGGGGGACCCTGTCCCTGCTGTCCGTGCGCGAACAGGACGGCGAGATCAGCATCAGGGCGAAAATCGACCGCGAGAAACTGTGCGACAAAAACCTCAACTGCTCCGTCGAGTTCGACGTGCTCACCCTGCCCACCGAGCACCTGCAGCTCTTCCACGTGGAGGTGGACATCCTGGACGTGAACGACAACGCGCCCCAGTTCGCGCGCTCCGTGATCCCCATCGAGATCTCGGAGAGCGCCGCCGTGGGCGCGCGGATCCCCCTGGACAGCGCCACGGACCCCGACGTCGGGGAGAACTCCCTGCACACGTACTCCCTGAGCCCCGCCACCGAGTTCTTCAAGGTCGAGGTCCTCGCCAGGACCGACGGGGCCAAATACGCGGAGCTGGTGGTGCTGAAGGAATTGGATCGGGAGACGCGATCGAGCTACGAACTTCAGCTGATCGCGTCTGATAAGGGCGTTCCCCCCAGATCCGGATCCACTCTGCTCCGAATCAACGTGGCAGACTCCAATGACAACAACCCTGTGTTTGAAAAGCCATCATATGTCATCAACCTTCTGGAAAATGCACCCGTGGGCTCTCTGCTTATCGATCTCAATGCCACAGACCCAGATGAGGGCAGCAACGGGAAAATAGTCTACTCCTTCAGCACTCACGTCTCCCCGAAAATTCAGGAGGCTTTCAAAATCCACCCCGACAGCGGCCACTTGACGCTGATGAAAAAGGTTGACTTTGAGAGCACCAACTCCTACGACATTGACATACAGGCACAAGACCTCGGCCCAAATTCGATGCCAGCGCACTGTAAAATAATCATCAAGGTTGTGGACGTCAATGACAATAAGCCAGAGATTAGCGTTAATTTAATGTCAACTGGGAATGAGGAAGTGGCGTACCTCTCTGAGGGGTCTCCAGTGGACACGTTTGTGGCCCTGGTGAGGGTCGAGGACTTGGATTCTGGGTTGAATGGGGAGGTAACATGCAGGCTTCATGGCCAAGGGCAATTCAGACTGCAAAAGACATATGAGAAGAATTACATGATTCTGACCAATATCACTCTGGACAGGGAGAAGAGGTCAGAGTACAGCCTCACGGTGATTGCTGAAGACAGGGGCACACCAAGCCAGTCCACCATCAAGCACTTCACAGTACAGCTCTTGGACGAGAACGACAACCCGCCCTATTTTGAGAAGAGCCACTATGAGGTTTTTCAGTCAGAGAACAACTCCCCAGGTGCCTATCTCACCTCCGTGGTAGCCCATGACCCAGACATTGGACTCAATGGCCAGGTGAGCTACAATATTCTGGAGAGTATGGTCCAGGGCAGCTCCATCTCGAGGTATGTGACAGTTGATCCATCCAATGGTGCTGTCTACGCTCTTAGGACCTTTGATCATGAGGATGTGAGTCGTATTGTGTTCTCAGTCCAGGCCCAAGATGCTGGCGAGCAACGTCTGAGCAGTAATGTCACTGTGGTGCTAACAGTGTTGGATGAGAATGACAACCCGCCCGTCATTTTGTCACCACAGCTGTGGAATCACACGGCAGATGTTCCTGTCTCCCGCAACGCTGAACCAGGCCAGGTTCTCACAGCCATTCGGGCCATGGATCGTGACACTGGGGCCAATGGAGAGCTCGCGTGTGCCATTGCCGGAGGCAATGATGCTGGCTACTTTGCCTTGGATGCCAAAACATGTGAGATCATTGCAAACATCAGTCTGGTGGAGGTACCTGTGGAGCAAATGGAGCTCACAGTTCTGGTTCAGGACAAGGGTGTTGAGCCGTTGGCTGCTAAAGCTGTGCTGAAGTTCACCCTTCATGAAAATGTGGAAAACCGCATCCGCTCTTATCCGGGAGACCCAGGGGAGTCTTCCCTGGACATGTCCATGGTCATCATCATCTCTCTGGGTGCCATCTGCGCTGTGCTGTTGGCCATCATGGTGGCTTTCGCTGCCCGCTGTGGACGCGAGAAGAAAGACACTCATTCCTACAACTGCCGTGTGGCCGAGTCCACCTACCAGCATCACCCCAAGAAGCCCACCAGGCAGATACACAAAGGGGACATCACCCTGGTCCCCACCGTCAATGGCACCTTACCCATCCGAGCACACCACCACTCACCCACTGCCTCACCCATAGCAGAGCGGGCACAGATGGGCAGCCGCCAGAGCCACCACAGCCGGCAATCGCTCAACAGCCTGGTGACCATCTCATCCAATCACATACCAGAGAGCTTTGCCTTGGAGCTGGCCCACGCTACCCCACCTGTGGAGGTAAAGACTTATATATTACACGCACAAACACACTCAATAGGCATTAATACAATACATTACAGATCATCCTATTATTCATAAAAGCCGTGGTCCTCCGTGTCTAGATGTTTAGATGTTAACGACGCATGCATTTGCCTGCTATCGTTCTCATCGCATGGAACCTGTTTTAAATCCACCTCATGTCATTACCATGCATCGTGTGCTGTCCTCCATCGGCATTCATTTATTTCTTTCTTCGTTTCTTTTTATTTGTGTCATTTGCTTTTGATATAGCAAGTCTCACAGCTTCTGTCAATGCTTCATCAGGGCCACTACCAACCAAGACCAAGTTTCCGAGGGAATAAATACTCAAGGAGCTACAGGTAAATTATTACCCCCTCGAAACACTGTTTGTATTTTTGAATGAAGGTCCTGTGTTTGCGGAAGGGCTGTGTGTTCTGAGCCGAGTGAGCGGCATTTTGGATTCACAGTGTGCTCGGATCACACAGGAGAAAGAAACTCACTGTTGCCTTGGTCACCCGAATTTGTTGCAATGCTATTGGACAGCTCATCACATGAGGTCATAGCTTGCCTGTCAGTGTTTTTTTTTTTTTTTTAGTTTGGAATCAAACAAACAGGCATGAACAGGTTAATTTTTTTCAATCTTCATTATTGTGTTACAGACTGTAATGTTCACGTTTTGCAATCATTTGGAAAACATTCATGGTCACCTGTTAATTTGATTATTATTTTCATAATTTCATAAATGTAATTATTTCACTATTGTTGTAAAAGAAGCACATTTTTATTTCATTTAAATATATTTTTATTCTGCTGTGTACATGTGTGTGTTCTTAATGAGGTTGTCTACTCAACCACATCTTGCACTAATTTGCTCATTTCCATGTGTCTGGTGTTCAGGTATGCCCTCCAAGACATGGATAAATTCAGCCTGAAGGACAGCGGGAGGGGGGACAGTGATGCGGGGGATAGCGACTGCGAACTGGGGAGGGAGTCGCCCACTGACCGGCTGCTGGGCTTCAGTGACCTCTTTCACATGGATGCCCAACAACGCCTCCACCCAGGTGAGTGGGGGTGAGGGGCTCAGGGCCTGGGCTTTTCACCGCGGGCTCGCAGCAGCCTCCTGGGTTCGATTTTAATGGTCCAAGGCGACTGCTGTCAGTGATCGAAGGCGTTGCTCCTTTCTGGAAAGGCAGCCTTTTGTCTCCCTCTGTCTCACGGATGCTCATTCACTGACATCGAGTCTGGCCTTGCCTCTAATGGCTTTCATAATATTCACAAATACGTACTTTAACAAACAGATGTACGGAGAGGCAAGGAGAACTCAACGGCAACCTCCATCAGAACAACGGCAATTCTCACCGACAATTCTGTCTGTTCCCCTGGCTTAAAATATGTAGCGAGAGCAAGGAAAGAATCGAGAATCTAGAGAAATAGATATGGAGGGACTCTCGTGTCACTCATCTGTATGCATTTTCAGTTTTGTGCCGGGTGAGTGACAGCCTGGCGCTTTCAAGTCTGAACTGAAGAAAATTCACAGTAATTGCTTTCAGAATGATGTTATTCCCCCCCGGAGGCCTCCTATTTTAGCTGGCTCTCTCAGTTGTTCCTCCTTTATGGCGAGTCAGAGAACAAGAGGGACGGTATTGATTGTAGGCTTTAAACAATCCACGTGCCAGTCTGCCGATTGGATTCAGCTTGGCCCTTTTCTTCAGTCTCTCTTTTTTCTACGCTTCTTAATCGAACGTATGAAAAAATAGTAATAATAATAAGTGTGCCATCCTTTTTTTTTTTTTCCAGCATCCAGACTTTGCACAGATGAGTGCCGCATCCTGGGCCACTCTGACCAGTGCTGGATGCCGGCCCTGCCCTCCCCAGCCTCCACCTCCTCTGACTACCGCACCAACATGTACATCCCTGGCGAGGAATCCTCCCAGCAGCCCCCAGAGGAGGACGACCAGCAGTCGGTGGACTCCTCTGGGGACCGGAAGAAGAGCTTCTCCACATTTGGGAAAGAACTGGAGGACGAGACGGAAGTGGGCGGGTCCCTCCTTTCTGAGATGAACAGTGTCTTCCAGCGTCTCCTCCCACCTTCCCTTGACTCTTATGGCGAGTGCAATGAGGTTGGAGAGCGGGCCGTCTCCATGGACACCCACCGGGGCTTCCTCCCTGGAAAGTGCTCTTCCTCATCTTCCTCCCCTTCTGCATACCCGCAGGGCGTGGCCGCCTGGGCTGCCAACACACACTTCCAGAACCCAGGAAGCACCTCAACCAATTACATGGCAACTCCAACTCATGGATCAACCAGTCATGTGACTGCCACCACCCAGACCCACCTGAAGTGGCTTCCGGCGATGGAGGAGATCCCAGAGAATTATGAAGAAGATGAGCTGGACAGCATGCTGGGGCACCTGCAGGCCAAACATAGCGAAGGCTGCCATGATGTCACCATGGACGCTGGAGAGCTGGTGGCTGAAATCAACAAGCTGCTGGCTGACGTTCGCCAGAGCTAGACCGAGCTATCCCCCGCTGAATATGTGTAAACTGTGAATCTTGTTTTCTTCTCTTCCTCATGTCTGCTCTCCTTTATTATCATGGGGGGTAAGACGGTAGGAAGAGAAGAAAAAAACGTACTGTACTGTACTGTACTCATAACTCTGTTGCGTTCATATTGTGAAGTAGCTGTTGCTGTTTGCTATGACGTTTTTTTTTTTCTCACTTGCCTTTTGATATGTACTTGTAATTACTTTTGTATTTTAAAAATACCCTTTTTACACAATATTTATATATGTATATGTATGTTTGTACATAAACAAATCAGATATCTATTTTTTCTATTTTTTGCATGTTAAATGAAGAAAAAGAATCCTTAATGTGTCACTGTGTGTTAAATTGGTATTGGATGTGTGTGGGCTGGAGAAATTGTGTGATTTTTTTTTTTAATATTGTGATTACTGTATGCTCCCGTTGTTTGTATTATTTGATCTGTGAAAATTGAGCAATACAGGGAAATCTGACCAGACCAGTGGATGCCTTTATTGTTGTCTTTTCACAGCTCTCCTGAATTCATTGTCAAAGAAGAAATTAATCATACCTTCAAAACAAATAATTACATTGTGAATGTGTTGTCATTTATATTCTAAATATATGTATTTGCATTTCTACCTCTCTTTTGCCTCTCTGTCCTTCGGCTCCCCCTGCTGATCAGAGCAGGAACTGGAATCTCTTCAGCTTTCAGGTCTAATCCTGAAACCTGGAAAGCAATTAGGCCCCGTTACGAGGCCCCGTAAGTCTCCGCCTCTTATGAACTGCCTTTCTTTGTAAAGCCGCGTGCAACACCTACTTTAAGCAGACGCTTTCGTGGCGGAAATGATAGATAATCTTGTCCGTGGAAATGTTATGCATCAGTGTGCGGCGAACACCTGTCACCATGTATAATTAAATAACAGGCAGCTGTTACTGGAGCCATGCCAGCGGGTATTAATCTATGACCACAAGTGCCATGCCAGCGTGCTAAACCATTCAAGGGCTTTTGACAAAACCAAAAAAATAAATAAAAAATACACCGTCCATGGACACCCTGACTAAAACACGGATTGGGACAGCTCCAATGAGTGCATTAGCATATGTTTGATGGAAAGACAAAACATTTCATGTCTTGCCTTATCACTGTGTGCTAATTCATTTCTCGGTCACAAATATGCCTTGTCCCTACATTTGTTTTCCCCAAAATCATTTATGACCCTTTGTCCAGGGAGAAAGGGTGTTTTGGTAAGATGCTGTCATATTTATTTCATGGAACTCATGGTCACTAATGAATGAATCAATTGCCAGTGCCATTTGAGGTTGACTCAGTAGAGATGAGTGTAGATTCAGTGGGATTGTGCTTAATCATTCAATCATTCCTGGGTGCATAAAGCAAGATAAAGTTCGATAATTAGTGCTTTCTCCCATGGCATTGGGATGTCTGTTCTGTTTATGTGAACGCAGGCATTTGCAAGGGTAATTACCTATGTGGGATGTGTCACTGTGATGGGCAGTTGGTGGTTGATTATGTGAGGATTTAATTATGTCTTGCCATATTTGAAAAGTAAATAGTCCATCCATCCAACCGTTATTAGGCTTCCTTCAGTGCCCTGAAACAATCAGCAAATATTCTTGGAGGGCTTGAATCTATCCAGTGCTATAAACCCACTGTTTGACTGTAAACTGTCATAACCTGAACTGTTCCTGGCACTCTGGGACAGGTTTTCCTGATGTTTTTGAGTCCATCGTGTGCCTTATTATCCTCAATGTTCATCTGAATTGCTTGTATGATTACACTGTGAATGTGTGTAGTCATTGTGCCTACATTAGTTTTGTCACCTGGTGAGTTGGCCATTGTATTGTTATTAAATCATGTGGTTGCATCCTCACTGCCCTGCATAGCCATGAAAAGAAGCTTTATCAGACTCTTTAGTGGTTGTACATAGTTCTGTTATGCCAGGACACTTGAACAAATATGACACCTTTGATTGGCAACAGAAGCTCAAAAATTCAGCACTTGAATTACCATCGAACATCTAAGCAAGCATGATGCATTTTTGAAAATTGATCTTTTGTGCACTGGGAACATTTCATTGGTATAGGTGCCCAATATTTTTTTTCATTTCTTTCTGTATTTTGTAATTGTAAATGGTGGAAAATAAAAGTGTAGTCTTGCTGAAAACTGTACTGAAATGTGTCAAGTTTAATGTTGTGTGTTTTGTCATTTCATCTCTTAACTATTCACAGTAACTTGCAATCCATCCTTCATTAGACAAAACCTTCATACTGTCTCACCTTCATCGGTATCTTCCTGCATTCTTTCACATCTCCCAACCTCTGACTCATTCCTCTCCTTACCACTAGAGACCGCTACTTACTCTCTCCTCTCCTCACTTTCGATCAACTCTGTCCTCTATCAACTAAACCCAAAAGGACTTCTCCCCCTGCGCCCTGGCTCTCCGATACATTGCGTAGCAATCAAAGAGTTCTTCGAGCAGCGGAGAGAAAATACAAGAAATCTCAACTTGACTCAGACCAACCAGCTATCACTCCATTTATCACAGAACAACCTCCTGGATCCTAACCAGCCTGGCTTCAGAACAGCTCATTCCACCGAGACTGCCCTTTTGGTGGTTACCGAGCAGCTACATGCAGCCAGATTGGCAAAACTGTCATCAGTTCTTATTCTCCTCGACCTATCTGCTGCATTTGACACCGTTAACCACAAGACTCTCTTGTCAATCCTGAAGAGGCTTGGAATTCGGGGCTCAGCATGGCAGTGGTTTGCTTCCTACCTTGATGAGCGATCTTACCAAGTGACTTGGAAAGGATCCACCTCTACCTCACGTAGACTCTCCACTGGTGTCCCTCAAGGCTCGGTGCTAGGTCCTTTCCTTTTCTCCCTCTACACGAGATCACTTGGTGAGGTCATTTCCTCACATGGATTATCCTACCACTGCTATGCTGACGACACACAACTCCTCTTCTCCTTTCCTCCCTCTGATCTACATGCTGCTTCCAAAATCTCTGCATGCATGTTGTAGCACGTTGTAAGTCGCTCTGGATAAGGGCGTCTGCCAAATGCCGTATGTAAATGTAAATGTAAATGTAAACCTGCCACCACCATAGGTTGGTGGCTACACACACACACACACACACCTTTTTGTTCTGACATTGAAACCTTTTACAAGATTTGCACAAAATGTCTTGGTAATAATTTGTATCTTGAAGACGAGAAACATACTGCTATGTTTTGTTGCCATTCATCTCTGTCTCCCCCAACACGATGTTTAATAATGTTCTTTAAAGATTTTAAAATGGGAAGCACCCACTGCAATGATTGACAGCTGTCACAAACGTCCTCATTTTGTATCATTTCTTCCAGTACCCATCAATACATTACACGTACAAACCTAATTGAAACTCATGTTCTGGATGACAGATAGCATCACACAACAACAAAAATGGGGGACGACTAGAGTCTCTTCTTCAACATCCAGATAACCTCCAAGTTTTTTTTATTTATTTAGGGCAATCCTCAAAAACCACAGGGCTGCAAGCTAGTGTTCAAATCTGTGCATCTGTGTTCAAATCGTTCATCGGGATGATTAAAGGTTCTCACACGCCCTACTTCTGATTTGTATATGCTTTTTTACCCATCATTACATAATGTACCCGAGTGTAGTATTCCCTTTCTCTTCTCTCTCTATGCTGAGGATACATCAGGGGTCATGACAATATGATCTGTGCTGTAGACTTCAATGTTGTAAACCAAGGTTTCCTTTTTCTCAAGGAGGCATGAAGTTGCTCATCATGCATCCAACGTACAAACCTTTGACTGTCATAAATGTTCACTTCTGAACATTTGAAGCCTTGTTCACGCCTCTCTCCCAACCCTCTTCTATTAACATGTAGGTCCTTAACTGCATTAAAACATACACATAAATTAGCAGTCTGACTCATACTTACACAAGACTTGAGTGTCCCTTGTCCCGAATGCAAAATAAGCATGCTGAATACATTTGGTCAAGTCTTCGCCTAATTAAATTAACAAAATAACTGAAAGCGCCTTTATGTTGCAATTAATTAACACATTCACAAGTGATGAACGAACAATCCCCCGGTGCTGTAGCAGGAAAAAAACACAACTTCCAAACCAGTTCATTTTTTTTCATTTTGTGTATTCATGCCATGGGTATACGTATGCCTACTTTTTGTGCAGAGAGTTGATACAAAGCAATTAACCCCTTTTAGCAAAATGTGACATGCAGGGCCAAAACAGAATGAAGATATTGTGCAAGGAGGTGTTACTTTTAATTAATCTCAAAGGTCAGTCTAGCAGGCTAGATAATGCCGGTGTGCTACATCAGCATCCTCACATGGCCTTTTTAAACACATTAGCATATCAATGAAGCCATATATGACCTTGATTTATGCATGCAAAGTATTATTAAAGATACTTTAATGGCAAAAGTAAAAAAAAATAAAAGCATAATCTAGGATGCCAAATCTACATTCATAGCTTTGAGAGACAGTCCTCCGGTGACAAGGACCTAAATGGTATGGGACTTTGACTACAAATGTGCTGTAATGTATTTCATCTTCATAAAAGGGATTAGCTACACATTAGGAAATTATATTTACTGCTGCTATATTTGCATAATGAACTGTGTAATGGAATTCTGACTGCACAGTGCAATTTCATGAAGTTATTTTTTTTTAAATAACACACACAGACACACATATTTGTCCACAAACAAAATAAGAACTCCAAATGGGATATTAAGCTAACTACTTTGGCACATTTTTATGGAATGCGGATCGGTGACATGATATATTCTGATCCACAGTGCCTGTGTAGGATGTCTGATAAATGTTTAACTCTTTATATATTGCTAATTAATTTATTCATTCATTCACACATACATTCTGCAAAGTAAACCTATCCCAAAAATGCAGACTTGGAGAGGAATATTTGTCCATCAGACATTTCTTTCATTTTTATGTAAAAAAGGCAAAGTAATACTTGAAGGGGGAATTTTGTATAATAAATGTGTTAGTGAATCTTTTCTTTTATATACCAAAACCAGACCCAGGCACACTATGAAAAGAGAATGGAAATGCAATAAGAGGGCATGAGAGAGAAAGAGACGCAGAGCACTCTACAGACATGCCTCTCCAGTTTGGTCTCCAAAGCTTTCTGTGGCAGTAGACAGTGAGGGGGCACTTCCATTAGCCATGTCTACCCTGTTCACCAACCAAGGCTGGGCCTGAATGAAAGGATTTATATTTCTTTTTATGTCACTCAGTGTACTTATTTTTCCATTTTCCCTAAAGGAATCTCACCTCCACATTTGGTTAGTGTTAAACTTTTTTTTTTTTACTTTTTACATTTTAGTGAGATCTCTTTTTAACTCTTCTTTTTGAAATGCTGCTCTTACCTATAAAGAATATGATTATCTTTTTTTTTGCTGGTGTGGACAGACTAAACGAGAATCATACTGCAATCTAGCCTACACAGGATACATACACATCCTGTGCAAATTATGGAATATAAAATTTTTTCACAGGAATACTTGCAAGCACAGACTATCAACCCAATCTGATCCCAAAGTTTACGCAGCCTCGATTCCCTGGTGTTGAAACTAGCTTGTTCTGGTTCAAAGGTCATAAGAGTGCGCTGGGACTTGAGAATAACCACCAGATGGTGCTGTGTCTGTACCACTCGGGAATGACTAGACAAATGTGAGAGGTCTTAAGGTGGGTGTGTGGCTGTCTGTGTATGTGTTAAATAATTTTACTAGAATTAAGTTTGTGTATACATTGAAGGCTCCATCATGGCAACAGAAGAGATTGTTGAACCACAAATAAACATTTTGTGTTTGTATTCAGTCAGGTTTTGCAATGTCACACATGTGATGGTGCAGATTTTAATGTTTAGTTAGTATGGATAAGGTGCATGCATCCCCTCCAATCTGCAACCATGCAGGGCAATTACTGAGAAAGGTGTCATGAGGCTTCAATTCATTACAGGTCATTATATCCCAGATTTATCCTGCGTGTATGTGAGTGTAAGGATGTCAGGGTGCATCCATAGCAATATTTAACAGAGCTGTCTCTTCACTGGACTTAAGTCAGTAAACACCTAGTAAGGTGTTTAACTTCACAATCTTCAGAAGTCAATTTAATGTATTTATTTAATGAACATGCAAACAAATTGCTTATTAATATAATGATTTGGCTCCATACATCTCTGGGTACATGCACACATGCCTGGATAGAATATTCTTTTCAGTAATCATAAAGAAAATTCACTCAGTGGTAAGGCAGACAAGAATTATTCTTCAGATTATTTAATTAAATGTAATTTTCTTTTTCAATATTGAGTGTATGGACCTTGTAACTGGCATTTGATTCAACCATAAAATGTCATGGTGTTAAATTACTTTAAATTATCTGAATAATGTGAAGAAAATTACATTCTAGTCAGGCAACATCACCGTTGATTGGGTTAAAAGTTCTGGAAGTGAATTCCAAAAGTGCAGTTGCAGAAATAACTGCTCATGAAAGAGTTAATTAGTAATAATCACCGTAAGCTACGCAGCCCTATTGGTGCCCAGAGCCTAAATGTGTGTGATGTGTAGCCGGTGAGACTCCCACTGAGATCCGGTTGCACTATGGCTTTTAAATCTGATCAAGGAACAGTTCAATTACCTGAACCATTATGAACAAATCAATACAAGAGTCCAGGGATTAGCTGCAGAGAGCACAGGAGCCCAGAAAAGCTCAACCAGACTTTATAATAATAAATGGATGTAATTTCTTGAACTAACTGTTTTAAAATAAGAAGCAGTTCCCCTCAGTCTTGGCTGAATGTTCAGTCTAGCAACTGCCTGATAGGATGGGAAATATTTTATGTCTTTAATACCAAGGGCCCTAAATGAGCCTAAAATTTGTTCATTTTCACCCCATCTCGCTGGAGCGCTGTTGATGGGAGAAAAACTGCCGGTTAGTTCATTCCCTCCATCTACAGTATGTTTAAGCAGTTCTGCAGCACACCTCAATGGACATGTTTGTCCCAGGGCAGATTTCTGCAGTGGCCAGATGGTCTCATAATTGGGGATTCCTCTATTATTGTGAGGTGCAGCTTGATCTAGTTTTCAGATGTATGCTCCATTTGTCTGTTTTTAAATAAATAAATAAAGTGTAAAAAAAAAAAGTGCGTCTGTTACTTGCAAGTAATTCTTGCTCTTGAAAGAGTGCAACAAATGCAATTTTAGATGCCCAATGCCTCACCTTTCAATTCAAGGATTGGCTTTGTATTAACTTGTCTATTCTTTTCAAAGAATTGATCAGAAATCATGTGTGCTGAAGTAATGCTGTTGTCATGACAATGGAAGGAAGGGTTCTGTCTGCAATATGGTTTGCAAATTATTGTCAATTTCAGGAGAAAAGAAAAAAAGCTCGATATATCTCGAAGGTGAGCAAAACTCTTGAAATATTTCCGGAATAGTACCCTTGTCTAAACCCTGCTGGGCAGACTCCCTCCCTGTATCCAGCACAATCTGCACCTGACCCCTTGTCTTTCTTCATGACCCACTTCCTGCTGACATTAGAGAGTGTCTGATCCTTTGGGACCATCCATTCGTTTTCCCAGCAGGTCTTGCTTGAGCCGGTCACCATGAAACTAATAAACTCCCAACCGTCCAGAGTCCCCATCGCAGAACCAACAGTATGTTTTCACAGCCTCTTCCCCAAACATAAGGAATCAGTGTGTGCCTGATGTGTCGCTGACATTCCGAGAAAAAGAGTGAGGAAGGGCGGGGAGAAAAATTCTTAAATTAACCTTTTGAGTCTTTGCCTTGTCTCTCTGTGCTCTTATTACCCCGAGGCTAGTGGCTGCTGCCAAGCTATATGGGTTGAGAATAGATCGTGTATGCTCTCCTTTTGCGTCTCTCCTCGCCCCTGTCCTCTGGGGCAATGATGATATTGAGCTAGCATGCCCTGCTAATGATGAAGAAGAGCCTAGGTAGAGCCTCCCCGTCTGGGGGGTGGGAAAGGTCGGTGCCCTCCAGCCCAGATGCCACGAACGACCATGAAAGAGCTTTTTGCCAACCAGATGGGGAACCTAATAGCACATTGTGCGAAAAGAGTTAGAGGACTGTCAGCTCTCATTAGCATTTTTCAAAAATATTCTCATTCCCAGAGCACCCCGCAACTAAACTTTCCTTTCTGTGTCGTCATACAATCGATGAGTGGCCTCAATTTGTAATCAGTGGCTGGATGTCAGGACCATAATAGGCCCTGTGGAGCGGCTTTCACACACTTGCCGTATTGAGGCTGAGGTAAGCTGGGGTAATGTGACCCTTCACATGGCCATTGAGCGTTTGCTAGAAACAGAGCCCGCTCTCTGGGCTGGTTCTAGCCCAACTCAGTCTCATTATCTGACTTGCTCCAACCACAGGATTTAATGGGGCCAATAGGCAAGCATGTCACATTTTCTCCTTTGAATGGAAGACTGCATGGAATGGGTGGAAGTAATTCAGACATCTGAAATGATGCTGCAATCTCTCCGCTGCTATGGCAATGGCATACAGCATTCAATTGTGAGGCCCAGTTAAAGAGCTAGAAGCAAGATGATTGGACATTTAGGAAGTGGACCATGGAAGAACAAACTAGAGAGAGGACAAGGATAGACACACGTCTTCATGTCTGGCCTGTGTATGTGGCCTGGCTCTACACATGTAGCTGTATAAAAACCAGCACAGAGTAATAATGATTTATGAATTACTCTCATACTAATCATACTCAATTGACTAAATGTGCCACACAGAATTATTGATATGGCATGATCTTAATTCAATACTTTCACCACCATGTGGCAGTTTTGTATTATCATCTCAAAATATTACCAATACAACTTTCATCATTTTTCATTTCTTCATTTTTCTTCCTTCATTTAAAAATTGTAATTTAGCTTGTCAGGTGCAGCCATTTCCTCTTCTCTTCCTTGTAACAAGAAAAGTGGTAAAAAGACATTTGAAGATATTTATAGGCAGTATTCAGACTATGCGGGACACAGCACTGCAGCACATTGAAAACAAATGAGCTGGGACAGAGGAACAGTATTTTTGGCTGCTGTGACATCACTACAGAACAAGCTGAAGGCAGCTTGGACAGGTGATAATATTCTCATGATCAGGAAAGGCAGCCAGAGTGAAGGACAACGTGCATTCTTGTTTTAGTGTGTGTTGACGATGGACCATCCAGAGACATGGAGAAAAAGATATTCTTAGATTCTAAGAATCTTTCTGGGGGAGCGTTTTTTTAAGACATGATAAAAGATCCCTGAAGGTAGCATGTTGGCAAGGTGATCACAGAGTATGATCACCTGTCTGGGCATAAAGGTCATCTCATGCTGCTCTTCCATGGCAGGAGTGTAAAGAGACCAGAGGAGGTCAGAAGGTGTTCTGCATAATGCTACAGGCTATGTGGACACCAAGCTTGTAGAATGTTTCTTCTACAAAGGGAAGATTATTGATTGGGACAACTGGTCTTCTGTGAAACCTTTTTGTAGTAAGTTCCATTAGGCATTCTAATATAATAAAAAATCCAGTGGAATTTATATGATATACATCAAGGACAAGCATATTTCTTAAATGTCATATGTGTGAAACTGACTCTGGTCAAAAAATGTAAATCTGTGGACCGTCTCCTGATATACATCCTGACTCCCTGGGTCACTCCTGACTGGGTTATTATACCCTGATACCCATAGGGTCTAGCATTTGAACTTCCCATGGGCAATTCCAATTTCCATATGCTCTTTACTCTAATATAGAGGAAAGGAAAACCTGAGTGTCCTGAGAAGCAATCCATTCATGCTACCAGTTAATAACTATATTTGCTCTTAACTATACCCCTGCTCTTAAATGCAAATAGTTCCATGGCCCCAGCAAAAAATATTACACCACACAAGAGCAGTGCAACCTGCTGCTGTCATTTGTAGTCAAGGAAATAAGGTGTGATGAGCATGAATATCACTCTGCTCATATCACCATGCATAATTTTTCTTTGACTATGAACAAAATCGGCATTTTAATATAAGAACAAGAGAGTGGGAAGATGGGACCTTTTTCCTTGGTCCATGCTAAGCACTGTGTCATTTTCAGGAAATAATTTACACATACATTTTTAGACTGCTGGACGAGATTGTGCCAGAGGAACGAATCAACGAAAACCATAATTTTAAAAATCAGTGTTTAACTGCAGGAAGAAAGTACACTGTGGGGTCTTCAAAAAACGTATCATGTGTCTGGTTAGGTGCTGCTGTGCGCTCATTGTGCATTGCAATGCTTTTAAGTTATTTATTTATGAATCCAGTTTATAGCAAAGGACCGCTGTCCAGTTGTGGATGTATGGATCCGGGGGGATGGCGGACCATCTTTGGTCAGAGAGATGATTGGTGCTAGACAAAGTTTAATTTGTAAGATGGGACATTCTGCTGGATCACAATACTTCTGCACCTTTTGTCTTGTGGAGAGGCAATCATCTCTTTGGGGGGCGAGGGGGAGGCGTGACAAGACAGAAACAACAAATTCTGATTGGTCTGTAGCAACTTCCTGGGTGTCAAATGTATAAAAGGAATTTCTCTTGTGGCCTGTGGACTTCCATCTTCTTTTCCATCGGGAACTGGACCTTCCAGTTCCTGAGACTTTTTCTTCTTTTTCTGTTTCTCCTAGCTTTTTCTATCACTTTCTCTTATCTTTTCTACTTTCTCTTAATTTTGGTTTTCTGTGTAACATTGGTACCTTTTTTACATACAATATGTAACTGCAATAATTTACTGGTGTTAATAAGTTAGAAACTGTTCATCTTTTTAACCTCTATTGTGCCATGCCTCTTTCTGCCTGGTAACATCAAGTTGCAGTGTTTTTAATACAGTGCTTTTGTGTGTAGAATAGTTTGTACTATTCTCCACATTTTTACAAATTAATGGCCAATCCAAAAGGCAAGTGTTTCTTCTAGTATGCTGTTTTCTGCCTTTGTGATTTCCTTTCCAAGTAGGCTTCCTACAAAAAAGCACCCTCCTGCCCCAGCCCCGTAGCCCTCTCCCTCCTGCTCCATTCTTTACAGAGATTTGACAGTGGCTAAAACCAGTGAGCATGGAGCAGCAGTCACCCCAATGACTTCATCTATATGTGTGTCTGCCATATGTGGGTATGTGCTCCAGCTAAGATGGGGCTGTCTCCCTAGAGATAAAATCATGCTTTGTAGCCAGGTTGGTAGCTCCACTTGATCTCACTAATAGGATGGAAAGGGAGTCTTCACACCTTTTCATGTTCCAGAAGCTAATGCCTTCCTGTTAATGAACTCCAATGATAGGTGCAGACTATTTATACCCCACCTATAGCTGTGCTGGTCATTGCCTTAATGATTATGCATTATAATGCTTCAAGCATTTCATTCAAAATTTGAAGCATTCGATGAGTAGTTGTTCTTTATTTTTTTTTCTTTAAGTTGCAAATGGGGCCGCTATCTCTCCCCGAAATGCAGAAGGTGATTATGTTCCGAGCCACTACAGCACTAAACAAGGCTATCTTCCTTCAAGGAGGTCTAATAGCTCATAATTGTCTGGCTATCAGTGCAGCTGACACATTTAAGGCTAAAAGAACAGAATGAATACAGAATTGAGTGAACAGAATCTGTTTTCAGCAGAAGAGATCAAGTTAACCAGACACCAGAAGAAAGATTCATGCATCAATCATATGTGCAAAATAGCAGCAATTTGCCTCTTAGTTTTCAAAGAGAGCAAACTTAAATGGAAGTCAAATAATATCTGACTACAGGATCATTAAGGTTTTTAGCCAAAATTCCCTGGCCCCAATTTCTGCTGATAATGTGATATTTAGTTGTTCTACTCCAAAAGTAATATAACTAACATCACAGTGAAACAGACCTACATCGAAATTAAATATGGGCAGCGGAAAAAAAAAAGGTAACGTTCAATGACGTGTTTGGATTCACATCACAATTGCCTTCCTGTTTAACTGAGAACCTCCATTCACTTTCAAGGTTAGAAGTGTGTGCTGCTTCTTTAACAATTCAAGTGCCTCAATTGTTGTCCCCTTGGGAACAGAATTCTGCTGTGTATTTATGCTCATGGGCATTTATTTTAATGAATGTTAAACTGTTTCCAAGTTTACCTATGATTTTTTTTTATTATTAGATCAAAGTTTGTCAAAAGCTTTATGTAAACCCAAGCCCAAAAAGCCATGGATGGGATGGTGGTAGAGGGGTTAAAAATCAAAGGCACTGAAATCAAAAGAGAACCACAATGCAGGGGATGGCAAATGTCAGCCAATTAGTTTTTGGTTCAATGAATATTTGGTTTAGCTGATGCCACTTGAACTACAGCATTGTGAGAAATTTTAAATGTTAACGACAGGCCTGTAAGAAAAGTAGATTATACACAGAAAATTATTACATGTTTTCAAGATCATATTTCCACAATAATGTTTTTATTACATGCCGCATCTGAATAAGCTATGACTTCTACAGTGAATTGCCTTAAGGCACTTAACAGGCACTTAACCAACCAGTATTGTCAGCGATGTTGGAAGCAATACATTCTTTAACAATTCTCAGTCAGCATAGCACACTCGTCTCTGAACTTCTTTGTACAATTTTGCATGTATAGTCATATAAACAGCAATCCATCCATTTATCCTTTGACTTTTACTTGCCATGCCTTCACAGAACTATTGGGTTCCAAGGTCAATAAAATTTAAGGTTTCTGTACGTGGCGCACCTACATGATGATGATTCAGAGACATGTGAACTCACTGATTTGCCTCTATATCCCTGTTCCTCTTTAGCATTTATAAAGGTACATTTAGGTTTCTCAAAGAACGAAACCCCAGTCAACTGGCAGCCCATCACAAGTTGAAGCACATTCATATGTTATAAACTACTGATTTATTTCATTCAGCCCAAGTAGTCAAATGACTTTGCCTAATGTGAAACTGCATGTTCAGAACAGAATACTTCTACTCTGGCTCAGCAGGAATTCATCAGTCAGAAGATGCCAGAGCAGCAGCTTCTCTCAGATGTTGAGGTTGAAGACTTGTATGCGTAGAGCCAACCATCAAGGTTATAATAAATATTTGCAAGCTGCTGGCTAGAAGCAGATGAATGTGTTCCTATGGGAGCTGCCAAGCGGTACATGAAGTATGTCATTGGCATCCGGACAACAATGGCCTTTAGGTTACTATAGTGAAGGATCACATTCCGCACTGAGTGATGATGCTTTTAGATGCCATCTCATTCCTGGATGTGGCGCTGTGATGTACAATGACTGATGAGCATCAAACTAATATATTTCCCTTAAAATATTAGGGCTACAGGAAACAAACAAAAAGAAGAAAAAAAAAACACACACACATACAATGTGTTTGCAAAAATGTGTATTAAGATTCCATAGCAAGACTCCATCATGATATTATATTATTCTTGTTTTTTAAAATTATAGATCACTACCTATTACCCTTTGAACCAAACTAACCTTTAGTCCATTAGTCTACATCTAATAAAGTTCACTGATGTTATCAGTTCATGTAGCAGAGGTCGGCACACTTCTGAATAAAATATGCCAAAGGGATGCATATGTCTTGCCTAATTGTACATTTGTATTCCGTGCATGAGTTTATTAACAACAATAATTCTAATTGTAGCCTGGAGCAATGAGTTGATGAAAGCCTGCCACTCAGATATATTGGCCAAGCAGACACAATGAAAAAAAACGGCTCCTGCAATACTATATTGGACCTTGGTTGCAGTAGGCAGAACTAGATGTTCTCTAAAGGAAGAATGAAAGAAGCAATGATGGGTTTTACATTTCCAAAAAATCTAACATTTCCTAAATACAAAGAAATGCAAAAATTCATTGAAGACCATTTCTTTTTGTACACAATTATGTCTTTAATTATTTTTGTCAAGTGAGGAGGTATACACTAACCCCTGCAAGCAGCTAGACTTGATATACACCACATTTTGTAATATTAATTTTTAAACGTCACATTCAGAGAAAAATTAGATTAAAAATTCTTACATGCACACAAATTCAGCATCAGAGACCGAACAGAAATTATGTATAATGGTACTAATAAAATGTTACAATATATAGAAGAGTCTCTACCTAAGTAAGACTATTAAATCACACTACAAAAAAAAATAAAATAAAATACAAAACAAAAAGTCTGAAATCTTCAGGGGTTAAGCTTTTTAACTGTCTTCTGAAGACCCTTCCCGTCTTAACTTCTTGAGGCCTTCAGACTTGGGCACCCTGCCACACCTCCAGTCATTATTAATACCAATGTTCAGCCAACATGTCACAGTCACCATGATCACACCAAACAAAGCATTTCAAACATTCATGACCTTGACCACCATGTATCTGACATGGCAGGAAATGTGTCTAGCTGTGCCCAGTGGTCTTTAACTGTGGACTTACTGAAAAGGGGGTCCAGGGGTGCAAGGTACTGAAAGCAGTTCATGATATCCCATATAAGTAAGTCAGACAGGAAGTGAATAAAACATCATGCCTGTATCTTGTTCTTGGCTGTATTGCACTGTGTTGGGTACAGAGTGAAACCTCCAGCCTAGCGAGCCCATTGTCCGTAACCTACCACATGTAATCCTGGAACCGAACCTTCACCTGTGCACAGAGCAGGGAAGATTTCCATCAGATTTGCTCTGCCCTGCACTGACTTGCAGTGAAACTCTCCCCCAGGGGCTCTGTTCAGTCAAACTTTCTGTCTGGGTGTATTCCCCTGACGTGGGGAGATCGGCAACATCATGCCAGCCAACATTCACTACGACTCAACATCTTCTACAATAGATAACACGTGGGATTCATCACAATCTTAATCATTTCAAACGTTGTCACTGACTGTAATTGGTAAATGGTGAATTCAACATGTAACGCGCTCCTGCTGGCATGATGTGGAGCAGCTTTTTAGCGACACTTTTGTGCGTGTGTGTGTGTCCATGCTGTCTTTCCTTATACAACGTTCAATTCAAAACATTACTGTAAGTGTGATATGGTCTTGTTCCACTCTGAGCATTCTTTTAGTAGTCATGCGTTGTCCTTGAACTGCTCTGTTACAATGACTATAATTGGACTGAATGGACTTTAGGGTAGAAACAGCACATGGTTTGACCGGTTTGTATATAGCCGACATTTTCATGCCAACGACTCCTGTAAGAGAATCTTGGGTCAGGCACACTTCCAGCTCAGCCAGACATCCACGGGAGGCTGAACGCATTCATTACAGGTGCCTGGGGATTTACAGATTCAACAGTCCGTCCTTTACACAGGCTTTAACAGCAGCGCACTGGGGTCGTGCAGATGCCAGTCACTGAATAAAATCTGAATAAAATGGGAATAAATGTTTGTTAATTTGTGTTTGAATGATAATCTACTCTGACAATATTTTCACTGAAAACATCTGGGATTATGCTGCTTATCAACTCGGTCTGAATAAATGATTTAGAATTATCCACAGGAGGATGTAGCTAAATAACAGAGAACAAAACAGCATTTATCTGTCAGCCAAGTACATCAAAGTTTCTAAGCACTTCAGTTTTAATGCCTCTGTCTTGCCTTTCATGCAAGCTTAGTTTCTAATAAACTTCCCTTTTGCACGCAAATGGAAATGAATGGTCCACACCTCACAGTGTTAATAATTCATAGCAGTTTTGGCAGAGGCATAAAAATCTATTCAAATTTGGAAACAGTAAAATATGAAAGCTCACTGGGGCAATATATTCATATACATGAAGGAGTCAGTCGACTGATTTAAAATGATCAAATGATAAACAGTCAGTTATTTATTCACAATGAGGGAAAGTTTTTTTCCTTATTTAAATAGAGCTCTTTGACATGTTTAAATTGATCCAAATGAGAATGAAAATGATCAAAAAGATAATTTAAGAACTGAGAGGAATGGAAAAAAATCGCTTAAGAAAATTCACTGTCCAATTTATAGCATCAAATTCTATCTGTCCTCTCATGAAAAAAGGCTGGTTCAAGTAAGCATACTGAAATTGCAGTATTATAATGATTACTGTATGATTATTGTATGTTACAATCAATTTTAAAAGACAGAATATTTAGGGTTATGGTTATGACACAGATGTGAAATGCATTCTAGTCAGAGACAAAACTTACATGAAAATGGACAGCAATGGGGTTTTAGGGCCAAATAAGATTTTGCTTGTGAATTAGCATTATTTTCAAATGGAGACACATGGCAGCCATGCTTGCTATTAATATATTTAAACACACACAGAACACAGAATTTTTGCTGAATCGGAATTGGAAATCAGGTATTAGGTGGATAGTTGGGTGGAAATTTAGGTGGAAAACTAAGTTGCTGAACTGAGATATTGAGAAAACCAGGTCATTACACTAGATTTTTATTGCAAGTTTATTTGCTGACAGAGTCTGCAAGATGTTTAATAAAAAAAAAAATCTCTGTCATTTGACACCTAGAGATTCAACACAATTTATTCATTGTAAAATGTGTGATTCAATTTTAGTTTTCAATCATCTGACATCCCTAATATACATACATGCATACATACAGTACAATCTAATAATTTCATAATGTGTTTACTGCGGGCTGACATCTTTCTGAGGTGTGAGCAGGAAGTGATCAAATTTTCCATACGTTTGTCTTGAAAGCAGCTGCTGTCAAGTCAGAAAATGAATTACAGCTCTAAATTATTCTGACAAAAAAAAAACATTATTTTAGGGGCTTGGATTAAATTGAGTGATTAATAAAACATTTTTCCCCCTTGCCTTACTACAGTCTCTTCCACTCCCCCCTGAACATGTTCTCTACCTCTCTCGCTGTACCTCTTCTGTCTCAGGACTGTCTACTCTGCTAACTATCACAACCTTCTTATCAGACCAAACTAATCTAAGCCCCTGTCATGGAACAATCTCCCACATTCATCTGGCAGGATAAGGACTGACACATGACGGCGCCAATAAAAGTGAAGTTGGCGGGCCGCTCCTTCTCCCGTACGAATCTCCGGCATGGCTGAGGTGAAGTGCCATGCTGAAGGTTCACACTAATTCCCTCTTAGCTTCCTTTCTAAACTCTACAGGCGCTCGCACGTAGCAGCAGTCTCCTCGGCAATGATTGAGATTTCCCTAAAACCAGCAGATCGGGAAGCTGCCCAGTCACAAATGCTTTCTACCAGCAGAGGAAAGTAGCACCCCGCAGTGTTCTAAACCTCTAACGGAGCACGAAATAATGACAACCCCTTACACCCCAAACGCACACACACACACACACAAAAAAAAAAGACAGCAAAACCCCCAAACTGGCTTTGAATCTCCCCTCAAATTTGTGCAAATTATTTTGCCATTCATTTCAAAGCAAGATCTCAACAGAGCCCTCACACACAACGACTCATAGAGCAGGATATTTGTGTTGTTCTACCTCGAGTCCATGCAATATTAATGCTGTTGTCGGCGAGGGAAACCTAAACGCACACCTGACAAAGAGACTTTGCAGACTTCTGTGCCAAAACATTATATACCCGGCTGTGGTTAAACCTACTATAGATCCAGGTAATACAAAGCTCGAGACGCAGACAATTAGGAGTAAAATGTCCCATCTGTCTTGCAACCACCGAGATTCAATATCGCCCAGCAGACCACTAAAAGTAGAGCCCATTCAATTATCCAGTTCCACAGCAGGGTGATAATTAGAGAGCAGGTTAGTCTAGGGTCGTACTTGAAACAGCCCCCCCCCCCCCACCGCATGTGCGCTCCTTTGATCAACTACGACCTTGTTATCAATGGCTGGACAGAAGCCATTGGACGGAGGGCATGGGAATGACCCAAGGCGTCCAATGTCATCTGAATGTAACCCGTGGTGTGGCTGAGGGATGAGCTGTGGTTACCTTCATGGCTATGACATGACACAGATATTTCCAATCACTCCAGTTTATTGTTTAAAGGGAACGTTGCCTTGGTTCTAGAGCTTTACGATAGTGCCCTACATGTCCCCTGGTCTTGCATATTCCACTATTGTCCTCACTGAGCCCCATATCGACAATTGTTTTCAATTAAAAAAATGACAAGGGTTAATTTTTAGCCCATTGTCAGCATCAGTACTATTTACAGCATTTTTTTACTCATTCTAATTCCTTCAGTTCTCTCATTCATCCCCTCTTATTGCTCTTCAGCTAAGCCAAATCTACTCAAGGGCTGTAGAGTTGGTCTTCCTCTGCCAGCAAAATGCACTTTACGTCTCTTCAAGCAAATGAATAGTGATTGTTTTGTGCTTGATCAGAGTTGTATAGCTGGGTAACTTGTACGGCTTGTGGTGTTTTCAGGTGGTGTCGAAACTGAGCATTGTGGGAAACCAAAAAAAAGAAAAAAAAAGTAAATTCTATTTCAGTCCCAACGTCCGTAATGGCCACTTCATTCCGTAATTGAAGGTCATCACGATAGTGGCGTAGCTCTTTGAAATCCCATTCTCCTCTTCACTCAATGCTTCCTCTTCGTACCTGCAGCTCCTGCCATACAAATGTTGTGGGCGTGGATGTTTCATTAGGACGAGGGCCTAAAGTGGCAGCTGCAGAGTTAGCTTGGCCTTTTAGCACACGGCTATTAAAACAACCCCCATGGATGGGGGTAGCTTTTATCCCGGATTGCTTTGGCGCTTGTGCGCAGGTGGGTGGGAGATTACTTCCACTCTCGGCCAGCAGGTGGCACTAATACATCACGTGTGCCACCGGAAGGTCCGCCCTGGCTGATGTATGCTCATTTTATGGGATCCCTTGCCTGCCGTGCACGGCCCACTGGATTCTCTCCAAATTAATTAATTGTGAACGCACAGGCAGATTTTTTATTTTTTTTTAAAGCTAACGATTAAAAAGAAACTCTCATTTTATCCCCCCAACCAATTACTCCCTACCAAGTATACTTGTGCAATCAGAGTTCTAATTGGTCAGATCATTAAAATGTTACAAAAACATAGATAGATGGCTCTACATGTCTGTTTAGTGAGTGAAAGTGTGTGTGAGAGAGAGAGAGAGAGAGCAAGCGATATGGAGAGAGGGGAGAACTTTGTGCTTACACATTTAACAATGTCTCCATGGCAACAGAAACATAAGGGAGTTAAAATGTTAAAACACAGAGTAAATCAGCTTTTACTTTAATGCACACAGGAGGACTGGCTAATAGACTGTATTAGGAACAATAATGCATCGCCCCCCCGTACCACCACCACCACTTCCTCTTTTTTCCCCTGTTTGCCTGTCTTGTACTTGATTCGTGGGGTGATGTCTGGATTTAGAGGTTCACGGTTCAGTGGGAGGAGCCTGCGAGAGTTTTTCAGACAACCCACCCCAGTCTCTGGCACAGGAGACATGCTCTCTTGCTGATAATCCTGTTCAAAATTTGCTCGATTACTTTGTCCTATTTGTGGCTTTGGTCCCATGGAGCCATTAGCTGAAATGTGAAATCACTCCACACACAAACACACTGTTCCCGGTCCCCTGAAAACACACACACTCATCACTCATCTCTTCTTCCTCACCACACACACTCACGTCAGCTTTCTTTCTCACCCCCCTTTCTGCTGTCCACCACCAGCATGCTCCTTGAGTAAATCCCCTTCTCCCACTTCTCTTAAAGCGGAGGCTTTCCATTTAACAGCGCTCTGGAAACTGTGAACTTCTCCTCTCCACGCTGAAGACAGAAGAGGTGACCCGATGGGAAAATGGTCTCATTAGTAGAATGGCAAATAAAAGAGGATCGACAAAAAAAAAAAAAGATACTGCCAGATGGTCAACGGTATCCATTGAACAAGCCACATTTTTACAATTATGAGAGAGGGAAGAAAAACAAACAAAAAAAAAAGAACATGAGCATGGCGGTGGGTCCTAAAATGTTTTGTGATTTCAGCTTTTTTTTTTTTTCACCACCCAATGCAACCAACTTCACGCTGGAGTGTGAATGCTAATTGGTCTGTGGATTTAGGGGTGACAATCAGAGCAGCTTAAGGGTAGTCGCTGATATTTTCAGCATCGATGACGCGGCCATGGGAGACTGTCAGACGCTAATCAACAGTCATCGATGAGAACAGCCATTCCAACTCACCTGCCACAAGTCACGGTTATTGTGTGGAGAAGCAATGGGACGGGATGAAAGCTCTACGAAAAACCCAAAAAAAAAAAGAGAAGAGCGAAGGGCAAGCAAGGAGGCTAACTTTTAAACATGAACTTTCTATTAGTGTTATGGGAGAAGTGCGGGCCCTGTGAAAAGGGTACAGTCCGCGCTGACGACTGGAGGAGATATATTTGTCTCGTCATCTGCCCCTGATGCTGCCGGGCCAGCCTGGCCGCTGGAGCCTCTGTGTATTGATTTGGGAAGGTTAGACAGTTATTTCCCCGGTGCGGGCGGGGGGGGGGGAGACACCAGTCCGGCGGCGACTTATGGGAAAGGCGGCTGTGGCACAGTGTGCAGCCGCATTTTCCTCCCTTTCGTCTCTCAATAGAGTGGCGAGGGGTGCAGTGCAATGCAATTGTCAGAAGAAAAAAGGATGGACAGGGCTGAACTGAGCCAAAGGTTCTGCTCGTTCCTCATCGCACGGGATGCCCTGCCGATATAATAACCTGGCACTCGCTGCATATCCCCCCCCCCCCCCCCCCCCATTTCATTTCATGCCAGTGTTCACCGCAGAATGTAGAATACATCACAGTAATGCGCAGTAATGCAAGTTACAGAAAAGCTTTTACAATATACACTCGATCGCAGCATACAAATGATTTGTCTTTGGGCTGCGGGGGTTAATGGAACACATTCAGCTTAGATAACAGGCTGCAGTGTTTCAAAGAAACGGCTCGACTGCACTGTACATTACCGTGGCGCGTCCTTGTTAATTATGTTGTTTTTCGCCTCCGTTGAGCCAGAGGTGCAGAGCTGCCCACAGCCGAGTGCAGGCTTACCGCCGTGATTTAGCTCTGGTGGGACCTCAGAATGGCCACGCTTAACTTATGGGGCTGCAGGCCTGACACAAATCCATCTTGGGGGTTGTTGACGCTCCTGTCCAAATTTACAGCCCTTGCGTCCCCGGCCAGCCAAGGTCATGCAATTACCCCTGGCTGACCAGCAGCACACTCACCCAAGAGTAATGTCACATCCACCGAGCCCGGGACTCCTGGGAAAACATGTTGTCTATCAAGCCCCCCCCCCCTAACAATTTCCCCTGAATGTTCAGGAACTCCAAAGAGGAGACTCAGAATTTGGTCAACTGCTTCTAGCCGATGAATCAAGGTGTGGTGCCAATTTAATTTGTGCAAAATTCTGTTAGGATTCAATCATGTTTACAAGCCCTCTGCACTGGGGCTTCCAAAATGTTGATTATTCAAACAAGATGAAAACATTTCAGCACCAATGAGAATCAAGGCTTGCCAGGGACACTGACCTGTTGCAGATGGAGACTTCACAACACAAATGATGTAATAAAATGAGTTGATTAGAATGTTTATACTTGCAAGAAAAACGAATCGAATCAACGATAAAGCAGTTCGACGCTATTGCTGTGGGTCCCCGCCCCCAGGATGCCCCAGGATGGGTCCCTGATATGGATTAAGTCATTATGGATGGTGAATGAGTGAACCAAAATGACACTAACAATAAGAAATCATTAAATGCAGGAAGTACGGGAGAGGTGTCACCCTATAGTTGCGCCTATTGAATCGAGTGCACCTCGGTTGAAATCACTTTGCAGAGTGTCGTAATGCCTGCTTACTGGGGACAGGCTTAAGTGACTGGACTGATGGTGCTACACGGAGACCAGTGGTGAGGCATTTCGATTTTAACCTGCTCGGCTGTCTCACGTAAACGCATGAGTTATGTGAAGATGTGGCAAATTGACATCAAATGTGTAGAGACAGGGCAGAGCCGAGGAGATTTCTTTTTATGGTGGTGTAACATGCTACGGTGATATTTGTCTGATGCGATAAAATAATGTTCCCACAATGTTGAGTTGTATAAGCTGTCAATCAGTGGCGTGCTGCATGCATCGCGTTTCTGTTCCGCCGGCCAGGGTCATCTTTATCTTTCTGTTTTTTTTTATTTCATTAAAATGTGGAAAAAATATGGACTGAGTTTTCACATGTGCGTGGGCTTGGCATTCGTACTGCTCTGACACTAATAAAGCATGTGATTGAACATTACCTCGCTTTCTGCTGAAGGGTTATGTTTGTGGTGCACACCTAATTATTTCCTGGATCTTGACTTAATTCTGAAGCGCAGATCTAAGCACAATCTGTCGCCCAGCGCAAACTCTTGCAAAAATCTCTTTTTTTTAGGCTGCGTTTGCCGGGCGCCACCATCGCGTTCCCTGTGATCATGACCGCTGAGCAATTCTACTGCACCGCAATGATGCCAGATTAAATCAACCGGCAAAGCAGAACTGAGAGTGAATTAAAAATCCATCGCTGAACACTGCAATCGGAACATGTTGATGCAATTTCCATTTGATCACATCGATTGCCAATGCCGCTGTGACGAGGCAATGGCAGTTGCTTGAGTCTTTTGCTGTGAGGCGAGGATGAGTGTTGGCAAGCCAAAAGTCAATGGTTGTTGAGTTCTTAACCCAGTGTGATGAGGAGCTTCTGATCTCAAGATCTCCTGGCACTGCAAAGAACAAAAATTTGAACCTTGAAAAATCTTAATTTCAACCAAAAAACAGTCTTTTCCCATGAATCATGGTAACATAGATCAAATATGCTACTCATAGCTACTTAAAATAGCTCAACTAGTAAAGCTGAATGTATATGTAGTAGGGTTTTTACATCTTATTTACAAGTGTTGATATATCTACCTCTGTACAAACGAAGTGACATGGCTAAATCAAAGAAAAAGGTCACCAGTTAACCTGCTTATTGAGAAAATGTGAGATCGTCTTCTTCCATGATTGGATTAATATGATTTTATGAAAATGTGATTAGACCACTGAGAGAAACACTGAGAAATACATTTCTCACAGGTCATTCTCAGAAATTCTGTCCATGTTCAAGTTAGAGTTAACATATACATTTATCTCGCTTCCGTCTTAAAGTTTATACACAAATATATAATTTTTATGAAATATTTTTATTTACGACTACTCCATGTACATATGACTACTACATAAATATCCCATGTAAACATGTCTACTCTGTGTCCTATTTTTTTTCTTGTATTACTGTAACTGGAGCCTCGTTGTCTCACCTTTTTATATTTACCATCAGTTTATAGTTAAGCTGATGGTAAAGTTTTGACTTTGATATGTGTTTTAATGACATTTTAGGTAGTGTTCTGAAAGTTGACCTTTTGGTCATATTTGTCAAGTGTGTAGGGACACCCACAACACATTGCACCACATCTGATCCATTAAAAAGCCACTTCTCTTCTGGAGCAACACATATTTTTTTTTTTAACTTTAATATTTGTGCCTTACAAAGCAATACACGTTGTCAGGGAATTCTGACAGAAATACAGGATTTTTTAATCATGCAAATGCACATTAAATGGCCCCTAAAAAAGTCAATATTTTCCATCATAAGGATTGAAGGGAACATCACATTTAGACTGGTGCATCACTGAATCACTTCATCACATTTTGTCCTGTACAAGGGCACACGATGGCAATCAATTGTCCATCTAACCAAGCCCTAACCCTAACCTAACCATGGGGAAAATTGAGCACCTTCCAATATCAACCAGTGACAAAGAATTTTTCTTATCCATTTCTATGCAGTTGCTCATTCTTCAAGGATTCCATTTTCACAAATACCTTTCTTATTGTCCATAACTGCTTAATCCACATCAGGGTCCAACACAAGCCGGGGACTCACCCAGGCCAGAGCACCAACCAACCACAGATAAGTTTACATACATTATTAACAACAATTCATTATTTTACTACACACTGTCCAACAACATTATATTGCATTCAGTGCCCCAAGCCCAACACTCAAGGACCAGTGTCCAAGGTCAACTTACATAGAAGTAACATTTATTAGAATATGGTTATATGATATGTTGTACTAAAATTCTGTTGTTGATAGTTTAGCCAAGCTAAAATTATTTCCAGTTCAGTACCCTTTCCTCCTGTCTCGGACTCCATTCATTTCACAACCATTTGACGCTGAGCTCTAATGGCATTCGGTGGGAAAACTAGCAGACTGGACCGAGTCCTCCAACCCCTTATCTCCTGCTCCAGGGGAATGCAAAAGTCTCCCTCGCTCAAAAGCAAGGGGCCGGGCGGCGAGATGAGGACGTCCAGCGGTTGAATATACCGTTAGGATGTCAGCAAGCGAGGAGCCGACTGTCTAACTGGCTGCCTGTCAGTCATCCAACTGGTGGGTCCAGCCGCTGGGACCACATTTCACTCACAGATCTAACCCAAAATGGACAGCAGCAGTCTGCAACAGAGCAACCTTTAAGGGACGTCAATACTGATAACACTCACACGTCACCAGTGCCTGGTCTCTCCTTTCAGGACCACAGCAGGGTCTACCTGTTTAAATAAATTCCAGTATAAGAAATAGTTTCATTAAAAAACAATCTTTCTGGCAAAGTACAAGTCTGTAATAGAATAGACTAACAAGTTTGAATCATCGCCCTAATGACAGTGACATTTTGTAATCTAATCCCTCATTTTTTTGGCTGTTGGTGTAGAGCTAATCAATAAAAGCCATACTGGAGCCATTCCAAATCCATATGTTTTTTTTCCTTGCTTTGGCAGCTTCACACTGACTTCCAGGTACACATTCAAGTTCATAAATGTGCTGTATATTTTTGAGAGGGTATTGTCACCCTAAGGAAATCATAACCCATGATGCTTTCAGGATTGGACATATAATTTTTTTTCTGTAAACTGAAGATAACCATTTTGTCTATATTGTGATTTTTAAAATTAATTATCTACCGAAATAAATGATCAACCAATATTGCTTTTTCTCTTACCATATGAGGTCACCTTTGATTGCATTTGAGTCTGACTGCACAACTGCAGAGCTTGATGGTTGACATATTTTACTGATATGTTCAATATGAACCCACGAAATGGAAATAAAGAAGAGATAAGATGTAGCGTTGAAATGAATGACAAAACTAGACTTGATGAGAATTGGATTTTGCAGCCTGTAATGTGCTTCAGGCAAGGATATTACTCTTTAATTTGATGCCTCATAACCTGATGTTTCATAAGGTAAAATCTCAATATCTCATTCCAAGTGAGGGAGGGAGGGGAGCATATATCTTACATGAAGCCTAATTCAAAATTTCGGACTATAAAAAAGGACCTATATGAATAAGCATGCTTTTCTCAAGCTTTTTCCATTTTAATTATAGATCGCAACACATTCCAAAAATTGCTCAGGACGATTTCAGCTCATGAAGTTTCTAGGTCCCTACTACTAGAAGAGTATGAGGATGCTGGAATTTAGTGGTTCCAGCTGTGATATGAGTTCAGACTGTATAATGAACAGGTTGTTCTCCTCCTGTTTAATTATTCATTCTGGTATCTTATTTTCATCGTGATCTATGTTAGAGTGGCCCACGGATTATCTGCCATGGTCTGGATGAATTTTCAATTCTGATTGGCTGGTTGGTACGCATAAGGTAGATAATGCACTGTTGTTCTAGACTGGTTTTAAAATGTTTGGTGTGGTCCTTGGTTTTGGAGAAGCCTCTTAGTTTTCAATCATCCTGACACCAGGTTCTGAACTCATCCATCTGCTTAAACTGTGACCAATGTATGACATAAATGCCAGTTGCTATCTGAGAGCAGAGCCAATCTCCTTTTTTCATACCACTTGCTTTTCTTTTAAGATGTGGCTGTAATCCAAATCTCTGTCTATCTTAGCCCAGCACAAGACGTTGACAGCAAGACGAGGTCCATATTAATTCGACAGCTTCTCTGAGTACAGGGGGACTGGCGGAGACGGAAAGACATAATTTCAGATTTTGTTGTCATCATAAAATCCAGAGGTGGCTCTGACCTATCATGCAAGCAGAGATGTCTTTGATTTACAGACAGCATCAGAGCTGCGGGTCTTCATATTTTACTGGCTTTAGGGCCTGTCAGCGACACATGATGGGTGCTGGTCAGACAGAAGTGGCCTTTGAAATCCTCTATCCCCGCCTTCTGCTCTCTAAGTCGCATGCTCCTCAATGAAAGTACTTACAGCCTCTTTTTTTCTTCCTTGGGGAATGAAAAAAATCACTTCATTGGCATTACTATTCTTAGTTTTAAGGAAAATATTTACCAACATGTGAATTTTCCATTCTGATTCATAAACAATCTAACTTGCCAGGGAAGGTTTTTCCAGAGCCCAGGAGCTGCAACCCCAAAGGCTCTGTCTCTCTGTCTGTGAGTCTTTAGCCTAGTAATAGGGATAGTCATTTGCCGTTGATTGGATGACCGCAGTTGTCTTGCTGGACTATACGTAAGTGAAGTGATTGTCATTGTGAAACACTGCAGCAGAGCACAAGGTGCACACAACGAAATGTTCCTCTGAACTAATCACATCGGTGAGCAGCAAGACACCAGGACGGTACCTTCTCAATGGTTCGGGATTCAGACCCGCAAACATCTGAATATGAGTCCTATGCTTGCTCTTGCCACTGGGCACTCCATCCAAAAGCATGCACAGTGAGTGAACAGGACATTGAATTGGGAGTTTATGAATGTCTAGTATACTAAAATGGTATTCATAATAACCAAGTGAATTATTAATATTTTGGTTAATTTGATCCCTTTGTCCCGATCTGTATTTCTCCAAAATGGAGTAAAAAAAAAACCAAAACAGTGAATTACTTGTGTTCATTGTGGCAGGATGTAGTGACAAGATTTGAAAGAGAGAGATATGAACTCATGGCTTTCTCAGTTATCTGGATGATTGTTTCTGGACCCCCTCCAGAGTTCAAATCATAGAGTGGAACAAAGTAAAGGAGATAGATGGCAACCAGGCAACATGTTATTTGCTTTTAGCTTGGAACTGATAAAAACAGAGGGAAAATGCTTCCTATCACTTTTTCTATTGGGCCATAACAGGGATTTTTAAACCTAACCCTTGGGTCCAAATACAGGCATTGAGTTTTGCATTTAATATTTACTGGTTCTGATAGCAAGAGACATGTCAAACCTGACTGTCAAGAAGGCTGGAAAATCAGTAGTGCCTGACCCTTGAGGACACTCAGGGCCCAGGGCAATTATGTATTGGAACTGCAATTCTCACGAGCCCACGCATTATAAAACAGAAGCACAGTATAATTTCTTCAGCCCTTAAAGGTTTTTCATTTTTCTGTTTGATCTGAACATAGCAATGTTCTGGTTAAATGTTTGGATTACAATGTTTTGTTTTTTTAATGTTTACCATATATGCATGCTTCACAGAGCTCAAGAGTACTTCTGGTGATCGCTTCAACATCAACTCACTAGACTATTATAAATGGCTTGGCTATGAATCTGTTGCAGGGAATAGCACTTTGACGTGGGCTTTATGCAAGTTTTTTGCCCTTCATGTGTGTTTCAGCACTTGTTTTCTCTGAGCCAGGGAAGGTGTGGTTTGCTCTTGGTTTGCTGTGGTTATTTTTTTTTTCAATGTAATCCCTGTTACTTTTGTCCTAGAAATTCTCTCTCTCCCCTCAATTCTCATGTTTCGTGGTGAATATGGTCACTTCTCACTAAGGTCATGGGTTAAATGCAGAGGACAAATTTCGTTGTGCTGTGCTGCAGTGTTTCACAATGACAATCATCTCACTATTCTATTATTTCCTTAATGTCTGTTTTATGCAAGACACTAAACTACTTGTAAAACCAATCAAGACAAACTACTGAACTACTTCCATTGCCCCTCTTCTTGATAGGATGTGCTCCCTTAGCTAAGGTGTGTGTTTGTGTCCGTTCTTTACCCATCACTATGTTTTTTCTTTTCAGTCACTGTCTCTCCATCTTGTCTTCTTTGGTCAGTTACTTTTTTTAACCTCAATGTGTCAAACCAGAGAGCAACACACTTCCATTGTTTAACTGAAAGTCAGGGAGACTGGGAGATGGAAGGTAACATAAGTTTTTTTTTTTTTTATTATTATTTTATGAGTAACAGAGAGAGACAGTAAGAGAGGCTCGGCAGAGATAGAATCGATTGGTGCTGTGGTATGATGTATGTACATATGACATGATATAGCACACAGCCAAGGCCTGGGGAACCTTGATTCATGGACAGACGCAAGAGCCATCAGAAGTGGGAATGCATAAGGTTTTAGATGTGGCTGACAAAATGGAGGGAGGGGTTATAAGAGTGTATATATTAAAAAATATATTTCTTTTCTATTCACACTAAAATACAAAACAAATATAACTCTGCAGTGATCTGGACTTGACTTGACCCTGGGTTAATTTTAGCAATATTTTTACATATAGCCAGGATTAAAATGTAAAAATAATGCACCTGTCCTTCTATGGAATTGTAACTCTGGGAGATCAGAAGGATGCAACAGAAAAGCATTTTTATCAAATATAAACTTAAGAACTTGATATTCAAAGTGGCCTTGCACTGTTGGCCTATGGTTTGTTATGTTTTTCAGCAGAGAAAATGAACATGGATGCTCCAAAAGTGTATGAAAAACGTGAGAAAGGGAGCATATCCCTCTTCTACCGTAGGAACAAACACACTTTTTCATTTGCCTCTAGACCCTCTGTCCACCTCTCATCATTTTCAGCCTCTCTTGCTATCTCACTTCTCTCTTTCTGCAACACCCGCTTTGTCTCCAGGAACACCTTGTGCTCATTTTTAACCATTATCTCTCTCTACTTCTCTCTCTCTTTCTATCTTTCCTTCCCTCATCTACCCCCAAGTGCTTGTTCTCCCTCTTTCCCAAACGGCCATAGTCCTCCTCCGCACTCGCCACTCCTTTCCTCCACCCTCTCCCTTCTTTCTCCTCCTCATCTTCTGTGCCCTCTCACTCGCTCCAAGGTAATGATGCTTGTCTTGTGCAGACTTCTCCATCAATAACTTCCCCTTTTGTTGGCAGAGAGAGGTCAGGCTGGTCGGCCGTATTGGCCCTCTAATACTCTGTTATGCTCGAGCTCCGTCTCCGCTCATCACCATGAAGCCTGTCTGCAGAAAGAGAATAAATAGAGAGGATATTGGGTCTTTTATAAAGAGCTGTTGCGCTTCATACTGACATTAATGTACGTCTGCTGCTCATGTCAGTACAAGAGCTGTGTCTGTGTGCAGGCTACAGCTGTTGGAAATTGAGCCACTGAAAAAAGAAAAGGTGCCTTGAGCACTTTGAGGCGTAGTGTTGTCTTGATATGATGTCTGAACATGGGGGGTTTGGCATCACATGAGGGTTTTGTTACTCCAATAGGAAGCCCATCAAAGAAGAGCAGTTTTTTTTTTTTTTTTTTTACTAAATATCACAACATATCGACTACTTCAGTGCATTCATTATGACTAATGACCTCATGGGAGGTATTGCAGACTGTAAGCGACTGCATGCTCATTGCAGTATCGTATCCATCAAATGGCTTTTCATTTTTCCATTAGCGCACCATCCTCAATCTGCCTTGAAATATCTCAGCTGCCCCCTGTACCTTATGAAAACGTCATAATCATCAGAACTCAACCCAGTGATATTTTCATCACTACTTGTGTACTAGGGCATTAGTATGCGGGCCGCGGCTCCCCCGACATAAATCAGTCCGGCTCTAGCTTGCAGGAACACTCGTCGCAGCTGTGCGTACGTGTGGGGAAAAGAAGCCACGCGCTCGGTCTCCAGGTTGTCAGCTTGGCTGGCATATGGCGTGTACCCAGGTGATGTCAAAGACGCAAGCCTCATTTAGGCAGCTTCTCCTTCTGATGACCATCTGTGCCGTGCGCTTCAAAGGGGCTGCCGTGCCTCCCTGCGCTGCCTTATAGACAAATGAATTATTAACGTAGTTTTCCAGGTGACACTGAAACGATTTGTTTCATCCTCTCTTTGGCGGAAGTAGGGAGGAAATTGTGGGGCTGTCGAACACCTCGTCTTCTCCTCTGATGCACTCAGAAACACGAAAGCACATGCCAAACCCTCTCAAGCGACTGGAAGAAAAGGAGTCGGCCTCTCCCTGAGCTGGCCCTTAAAGTAATGTCTGGAGATCTGATGGTGTTGATTAAGCGATGACAGTGTAATTACTGTTGTGGCAATGGCACAATCAATCTTACATGTGCACAGCAGGAATGAGCGAGGAGTTACTGTGTCTCAGCTCTCTGAACGAGCAGAAGGAACCAAGTGGCTGGGAAAATATAAAACTTTACGTAGATAATGCAAAAGCATCGGTTAATGCACCACTGATAGTTTCATTCAGTCTCATATTCACATTCGTTTGCACACAGAACACATTGAATGCCAGACAATAGGCAACAAGTCAAGAAGTAAGGCTTGCACAGGTGTACAGGGATGAGAGAGAGCACTGAATTCACTGGGTCCATATCATTCCACTCCCTATGGACTCGACCTACCCACTAACATGTTGTACTATGGAGTGAGTGTGGCCTATAAAATCCAACAATAGCAAGTCTGTGTAGATGCCGGCTACAAATTACTCCTCGGTGATGCATAGAAATGAAAGTAGTTCAGTTCCATCACTATGTTTTATTTCATCCACAAATCTTTTCCAACTGGTTTTATTGCCCTTACAGCCTAAACATTAATTTTTATATTTTAATGAAAGTATTTTTTGTCCTTTGTAAATTTTAATTATTGAATGTATGTAAATTCTAATGCATTTGTCTTTTTTCGTCTGGACACTTACAGCATGTGCTCTGATTAATGCAGGTACAAAACCATGGAGCTTGTCAAAACATTCTGAACTTGTAGAATCCATTACATCCTTCACTTTCAATAGGATGACACTTAAATCACATAAAGTGACACACCTAATGAAGTAGGTGTCTTGAGTAAGACTGTTCTTGGTCAACAAATAAGACCTCTGTCAACACCCCCCCCCCCCCAACACACACACTCTCCCTGTGCAATACACATAAAGCTATGTTAACATACTTTTAGTAAAAGACAGCTTGGATTTCGTCAATCAGGGAAAATAGATTGAGCCTTGAGTGTGTGTAGATTTGCAAAGATTCTTAGAATAGGCTACAACTTCCCTGAGACCCTGAATGGCTAGGTGGGAAATTAAATTGAAATTTGGACTGATTGCTGTTCCTGAATGAACAGATTTGTGTGGGTCTTGCTCAGTCGTGCATGGAACCTTGTAGGAACAGATTCTTTTTGAAGTAATTTTTGCAAAACTTGCAGTCAGCAAACACAATGTTCTCATTGTGCTCATATGAGGAACGACGATTCACAAAAAGTAATGATGTGAGCTAATTAGACTCCAACTTATGCATAGGCATGTGACATGAAAAGGCATTTGAAAAGCAACATGATATTGTAATATCTTCACCAGAGTGCTAAAATGGTCCCTGAAACTCACTATTAAACCTATAGAAACCCATTATTCTGTCCAAAAGTGTGTTAAAGCGTCATAATCTCAAAGACTTCTTTAATTTTCCTCCCCCTCATTCGTATTCAAGGAATGGGCCACCCAGTGTTTCGGTCCTGAACAATCACAGCAATTTATAATGACACTCTCTGATACCACGCTGACCTCTATTCTAAACTAGCTTTAAAAATATAATGAATATGCATGCTTTACACAATGTACTCAGAAATAGTTTGCATATGAATGTCTTCTAAACATGCGCACTTACATGTGCTACCCACACACACACACACTTACACACAGACACAAAAAAAGTCAAAGCAGAAAGATTGGAGCCTGGCCACAGAATAAACAAAACACTCTTTCATCCCGAGACTCTTTCATTTATATTACTAATAATAAGTTGAGATTAAAGTTTACTTTGTCATTTTGAAGGAACTAAAACACAATAAACATCACACCATTCATACATTATTACTCTGGATCAGCGTCACGTACACCTGCAATATCTCTAGTCTTGTCGCATTTAGTCAGCAAGTTGGACTCTCTTTTGTGCCATCAATTTTCCAATAGGGCTTCCCATGCACACAATAATGCGTGTGAAGACAAGCATCTTTCCCTGTAGCAGTCTGGATCAGTTGGAGCCCAAAAAAGTCACTGAAGTTTGAAGGAATTCTTTCCCTCCCTCTGAAATCATCTCTCTCTCTCTCTCTCTCTCTCTCTCTCTCTCACACACACACACACACACACACACACACACAGTAATGATGAGAAAAGCTGCCAGCTGATACAATGATTTATTCTGTCAATATTTATTATTTCATTAATCTTTTGAAACCAAGCTTGCATAAACAATGACGCAAGCCTTCCGAAACCTGCGAGTGGTAGAATGAAAAGAAAGACATGATGAAGAAGGGGGGGCTGGGGTGGTAAACTAAAGAGGGGGAAAGGAATCACACCAGTCCATTGGGAGGAAAAGCTTTAAGTACTTTTGAGATTGAGTGCCTGTCTCTTCAACATCAAACGATTTGTTTTATCCGTTTCATATTCTCTGCTTCAATCCAGGGCCGATCGCAGCTTTGATGATGAAACACGGAGGACATCCATACTCTATGGCTGATTTAGGATGCACAAGCAACCAGCAGACGCAACAATGTAGTTCAGAGCAACAAAAAAAAGAGGAGAAAAGCCTGCCACCGACGCCCGGCAACACCTGGGCCGCCGAGAGACTAATTGTCACGCCTGTTTGTTTAGCTGCCAACTTTTTGTCTGCCAGCAATAGGCCGATAACACAAACCCTGAAAGAAACATCTGAGTTTTGACAAAGCGGCGGGGGGAAATGGCTGGAGAGGTGAGTGTAAGGGGAAGGGTCGGGGGAGGGATTCTTGCATAAAGCCTCTCCTGGATCAATGTGAAATCAGCAGAAACTAAAAATACTAAGATGAAGGGAGCAGGAGGGAAGAAAATGTGTCACTCTCTGAGCGCAGCCTGCATAAATGCTATACATTCTAACTGAGAAGTAAAGAACAACTCGTCCTCCCTGGAGGGGTGTCATCAAAAAGTCCACCTGCAGATGTGCTTTTTAACATGGCTGCCTTTCAAACACTGCATTACCACATGCAGAGGGCCCAGTAGTTCATTTTTGAGCAGCTAGCTCACTTTAATGGGACATTTTTATATGCCTTAACAGTTATTCAGCCTCTCTGAGAAGAAAAAAAAAACTTCTTTAAATACAGTCAATTCACCAATGACTGGACAGTGAACTTTTGCAATCCCTCAAGTCAGATTTGAAGAACGTTATCATGGCAAGACTGCATAATGCAGTCATAATACATAATGCAAGTGTTTCACCATGAATTTCTCACAGACAACTTTAGAATAGTAGCAGACACCAAATCATCACCTAGTATGACCCCTGACCAGTTAAGGCATGGACTATACAAGGCCTCTGAAGGTAGGCTATGATATAAGGATCATCTACTGATGACTTGGTATAAATTGCAGCATGCTGCTTTATTGGACGATTTGAAAGCCAGGTCAGCACCTTGTCGGGTTCCTCCAAACACAGCATGACATTACTGGTTCCATGAGGTGGTGCACTTGGCCAGCTGCAATGTGTCGGTAGGTGGTACATGTCAAAATAACATAAACATGAATGCCAGACCCAAGGATTCCGACCTTCCACCTCCACCAATTTCCTATATTCCCATCCTGGTAATGTATCTGCTACCTAAATGCTTAAGTGATGCTCTCTGGCCATGCTCTACTATCCTTCCAGTTTTTAATGAGTTGCACAGTACTTAATCCAGTTTTTAACAATTTTAGCCAGCACCTTAAGTTTTATTTGCTCGACCCTTCTAAAACATGGTGACATCTTTTGTCTCTTCAGTAATTAATCAGCCAAAGGCTCTTATCTATTTGCTCATTTGTATTAATGTATGTTTGAGAGTATCTATTAACAGTAAATTCAATGTTTCCTGCAAAATGTATGTCAGAAACTGAATTTGTATTAACTCTCTTTTATTTCGCAGAAAGTCTGGAAATCCATCTGTAGAGTGCTAGTGCAGTGTCATTACAGCTGTGCTGCCGGCCATCACAGGTTTCCATTTCAGCCTTCCTCATATTTTGCAGAAGACACATCATGCATTTCCAGCACGTCGCAGTGATATAGTGAGTGCTTCAGATATCTGGAAATGGCATGAGCCGTAAAGCGCTCAGAATCCTCGCATCCTGTGATTGATTTATGTCATGTCCCTCTTCAGAGTTATGAATGGGAGGGAGGGGTTCTCACCTGGTCTCTTCCTGACACTAAAATAGTGACAAATAACGTTTCATTTGTCACTGAGTACCATAAAAAGCTCCAAAAAATATTGATGGTAGACAAGTATAGATCATTTTATGAATTTACGTTGTATTTTCCACATCTGTGTGTCTAGAGTAATGAATAATGATGCATGGCTTGTATAAAATATTCTCAATATTTCTTCTAAATGCTTTATTCTTTCAAGGGATATTACCCTTTTTGTATTTCATCTTGCAAAAAATAACACAAAGTGGAAAACCTGAATTGTTTTAAATTATCTATCAAAACATGTGCTGCTCTTCAATGTATTTAAATGCTGTCCGCAGGTTCAGCAGACCCGCTTCCACTAAATCACTCCCGCGGTGATCGCGTGGTGAAGAAAGATTGGTACGGGTGCTCCAACTCTTCTTCTTCCTGCACAGCACACATATGAATCAGCATGCCACAGACACCTGAACCACTGTTAATAAATTCTGGTCTAGTGAATTAATCAACCTTTGATTCTCAAGAGCTTACATTAGTCTTTGTGAAAAGGGAATGCAAATAGGCCCCATTATGCAGTACTTCAGAGTTGGCTTTTGTGCGCCCAGAGTTTCGCCAGTGTTAATTATTAGCAGAGCTGGAGAAGAAAGGGGCTTAGGAGGGAAGGAAGGTACGATTTTTGTTTTATAATGAATTGTAAATTATTGGTAATCACCAGCAGGTGATGAAGTGTTCCAAGGTGGAGGTCACAAGTCAAGAATTTCAGTGCAGCTCAGACAGGAGGCTTTTGTGTATTTGTGTTCAGGGGATTTGTGTAGAGAGCTGTAACTCATTGAAGGTTTGACACACAATCTGCGAAATAGATCTAAAAAAAAAAAAAAAAAAAACCCAGGCAGTAAGGATCAATTTTATTTTACCCAAGAAGATAACATTTTTTAAAAACAGCCCTCATCGACTCAAGAATCATGCTAAAAAGGTGTTTAGAAGTTCATCAAACATACACAAGACAAGGAAGCTCGATAACATTTCACGCTTGGTCTTGCTTGTATTTTCTGTTCTTACATCAGAATATTTGCAAGGAAATGCCTTATGTGACTGTCAGAACCCTAAAAATATGGGCCCTGGCATGCCTTTAATCAAGCTCAGATCTTCCTCCACGTCAGGCACGGCGACGACCAACAGGGCAGCACGTTTGAAGGTTAGCATCCTGAACTCATTAAAACCAAAGCTCTTCTGAGGGCTTGCAGATTTGAAGTGTCTATCGAGAGAGAAAAGTCAGAAAGAGGATGATAGGGCAGATATGTGTTAAAGCATCTTCTACTATAAAAAGATGCACAATAGAGTAAATGATATGCAATTCAGAACCATACACTGTAAAAGTAATGAGGTACATGGTGTGAACATTTAAGCAAATGCATGCACTTCTTATTTATTGGATTTGCAGGATTAATGACATTAAGAATCACATTTTACAAATATAAACTTTCCAGTGGTAATTACTAACAGAAAGACATCTAATTTGGTAATATAGATGGATTTTATCACATATAAACAATCAGAATTGTATCATTAGCTCTTTTTTAATGAGATGTATTTTTTTTTATTTTGTTAGGGTGAAACAGTCTGCAAATACACAAATATACAAAAAAATACATGAATATTCTGACCAAGGATTTTTTGCTTCAAAACAATTATACTCTGTGCATTGTGAATAATGTCTGTTTTACGAGCTTAATTTTTTATGGGGGCCGACACAGGACAGGTCACTGCAATAAAGTGCTTTAGATTGGATCATAGCTCCATAAAATTACCATGAAATTGGTCCCTTAATTCTCATTGTTGTATGAAAAATTGGGTCATTTTTATAAGCATTTAAATCGTAATTAAGTTATAATCGATATCCCTTAATCTTACCAGGGCAAAATTTTGACTGACAAGCATATTTTTACCCTGAGAATAGTAGACATTGCCATGGATCTGAGAGACCACAGTGGAAAAGTTCAGAAGTCAAGTGCCGTGTGTCTTTCAGAGAGACTTCGGTTCATTTGAATATCTTTTCATTCAGCCCACAATTCATGAGAAAGATTAGCGTCATTTTTTGGTTGCCCCTTTCTCTCCAGGAGCACTCAATGGTGCACTTTTGTTAGTCATTCTGCCCCTGCTTCCAGGCCAAGGACATTTTCTGTAAAATTAGGCTATTTCACATCTGTGTGCTTCACTGGCTGCAACTTTTCTTCTCTCAGTTACTTTACTTTTTCTCTTGTCCAACACATGTCTATCTTGTCGTTTAACATGTCTTCAAAAATTGACACCGATAGCCTGAATTTGGTATGAAACAAATTACAGAAGAATGAGGGAACATTGGCACACACATTCCTGAGACCAAACAAAATAAGTGCTACATCATTGTCTGGTACGGGAATTACACAGTCACTGAGCAGAAGGCCCTGCAGCGAATAGTGAAGACAGCAGAGCGCATCATCGGGGTTCCACCCATCTCCCAGCTCTACGAGAAACACCTCATCCGTCACACCACCCCTTACATGCCCTGTTCTACCTCCTACCTTCTGACGGTTCCGCAGCATCAGAACTGTAACTGCCAGACACTGCAAGAGCTTCTTCCCCCAACCAGTCAGAGCTCTCAATGCATCAAATATCCGACATCCTACGCATCCTTTGCATCCTACATAATGTCGTCCTGTCAATTGTATCGAAACTTTTCACTTTTCTTTTATAGAGATCTGTGCAGTATTTAAGTTGTAGTTAGTATAGTTTAGTTTAGTGTATATATACATAAACATTTTTCTTTTATGATTGCACTATGGGGGGTGGGGGGTCTGTGTGAAACACTATTTCAATACATGGTGTACATGTGTACACTGTTGTACTGACAATAAACCAATTTTGAATCTTTTAAACTTGATATGCTACAGAGTTGTGGCTTTAACACTGCATAGTGCTGCTGTTTCAAACCAGGGATTTTGGAAGGTTTATTGTGAAGTTTGTGTATTGAACATAATTTTTTTTTTGTATGTGTGTTTGTTTTTTTCTGTTGTTACAAAGATTTGTTATATTCAGTGCACTAACTGCCAAATGAATAACCTTTGAAAGAGGCTAACATATACCATATTTAAAAAAAAATAGGATGCAGCATAGTTTGCAGCATATGATCAGTCAGGAAGTTCAATCGTTATACCAGCCAAATGGAGAGGATGCACACTGGTATTGTCCCTCAGTGGTAGTCTGTCAGCAATGCTATATTAATATATCTGACACTCGATGCACATCAATAATCTGTCAGGCATGACACAATTTGATTACACCAAGAAAATAGAAAGCATGGCCTCCCTCGCTAGGGGAATACGCCATCCTGTCTGTGTTTTATGTCAGTTGTGAAATTAAGGAAGACTGCCTCACCGCCAACTTTGTTCTTTCCTTCATTAGATATTTTCTGTTTCTTCTAATCCCTACAGTTAGTTGACAGAGATTAATTGAGGCACCCCTGAACTCTGGGACGCTCATTCATAGTAAAGCACAAAGGTTTGGCAGCTCCATGGTGACCCCAACTTCTGCATTAGGAATGAAATCTGCTCCCTTGGCTCCACCCGCCGACATGACCTTTTTAGCGTCTGCTTAAAAAGATTAGCGCTTATTAGGGACCCTGCACTGATGATTCTTTCATGAAACGGGCCGCTGCTCTCAGGAGGAGGCAGCAAAAGCAAAAACTGAAAAAAAAGTGAGTTGTATTGGAGTAGGGGCGAGGATCAAATCTATGCAGTGCAGGAGAGGGTTGCAATGGGATTTCTTTTGTGTATTTTTCCAGGCATATTTGTTCTGTATGACATTTAGTAGCTCCTGTTTCAGGGTTCCTCAAATCATGGGCCTTGAGGGACCTGTGTGTGTATGTGTGTGTGTGTGTGTGTGTGTGTGTGTGTGTGTGTGTGTGTGTGTGTGTGTGTGTGTGTGAATGCCCTTTCAGCAGTCACAAGCATTTTTTTGTGCATCATGAAGAAAGGTTTTAAAAAGGAGTAAACTTATTTTATGATGATTGTAATACATTTTTATCAATTTATTATCAGCAAAGTAATTGATTGATTCTGCAAATTACCCAAGTTGTTGAAACATTTATCAAGGCCAATGTCTTCCTATTCTCTTTAGTTAAAAGTCATACTTAGAAAAAATAAGCTGTATATTCCAATATAAAACAGAATATTAAATAACTAAATATATTCCACTATTTAGTACTCTTGGCCTATTGAAAATATGCTGGACCTGCCGAGTAGCAACCCTGGCACTGACCTTCGTCTGGAGATATGCCACTCTCAGTAGTTTTTGGTCATGAGGTTTGGATGGGGGTGGTGGATGGAAATGAATATCAGCATTTAGCCCACCAGCAACATACAGCTTACTAAAATGTAAATACCTTGTTTTATCTCAAGTAGTGGAATGTTGTGGTCTGGAAGAATTTCAGAGAGTGTTTGACTGTAATGGCAGCCCACCTCTTTTCCAACTTTCCACCTAGAGTGTCAAACTAACTCTGGAAATGGTAGCAGGAAGTATTCTTGATTTAAGGTATTCTCCAAGCATGTTAATTTACAAAAACATAAAAAATATAAACAAAATGCTCTACCTAATGTGCAATCAAAATCATGCAATAATATAATAAAAAGGGTTAAATCTTTTCCATTTGGATTTGCTTGTTTCGGTCTGTTATGCAAACTAAAAATATGAAAGCCTATCAAAGAATTTACTGGATATTGATGGTTTTGCATCCCCAGGACAACAATGACCTTAGCTCACAGCAGAGATAACCAAATCATGCAACCATTGAGAAGGTGGACGTGAACTCGCTGGAGACATATTGTAATTAATTAACATCTGATAGTCATCTAATCTTGTAATTTAATTCATTATTTTATCTCAGTCTTGCCTCTGTGAAGGTTATATTCTACAGTGTAGAAATTAACCTTTCCTGCTCTCACAACAGAAATAAAACATGCAGAAAGATGTAGAAAGATGGGCCAAATGGCCTCCACTTGCATGCAATGTTATAATATTCTTGTGTTTATAAGATTGTAATGAAGTTCATATCTACCATTTTGAATATACATTTGAATATACCATTGAAGCTACTCACCACGTTTCACCAGAAAGCAGTCCCTCATTAGAGTCTCAAGTGCATGTTGTACTGTTACGATTACTAGGCAATGATCTTTAATTTCCAAAAAGCTTAGAATGCTGCATTTGCACACTGTGTGTCTCTCTGGGAGCAGTTTCTGTTACACCTCTGAGAAGCATATGTGATAAGGACTGCCGATAAGATTACTGTTCTTTTGAAAACAACCCCCAAAGAGCAGCCACATGCAGGTATGTCTGCTATAGTACCTGAAGATTTATTAACACAGCGGCCAAATCGCAGGCCTCATACCATCTATCATCATTAAACTTCACTCATCATGCATCACCGCAGGAGCTGTTTGTTGCATGCCCTGTAAGAGGCCAGCTCTGCATTAGAGGAAAATGGAAATTATGCAACTTCAGAGCATCTAAAGGCCTTCAGATGTTTCAACAGCAAAGGACGTGCCGTGAATTGCATCAGTAGCTCAGCTGTACGAAAGAAATCTTTATATGTTATATCAAATGAGGGAGCAGAAACGTATCTTAATTATGACAGCTATCACTATGTGTGTGATACAGAGGACTGGGGTCAGTACAAAGCAACATCAATTCACAGAAACACATATTCCATTGGTGCTGTGGACATCTTATCAGTGTTCAATTTAGTTTTTCGAGAGATTAAAAAAAAAAAAAAAACTCGACCCCAAACTTACAAAAGGTTGAAAGCTGTCAGTGCAGATTTTTTAATTATCTTTGGGAAGTTGATGCAGATTAGGATCATTGGCTGACTGCAGGCAGCAACCGATCACACTGATGTTTTTCACTGATGTGACATCTTGTCTGCCAGCGGCTGATAGAGCCCCTGCTTCATCCTCCCTTAAATTGACAACTGTAAAAGGTGTCACACATATTGCTGTAATGAGGCACCAGGGTTGAGTCTTCCATGCCCTTCTTTTAAGTGCGGCCTGGGCTCTGTGCTCAAAATTTAAACAGCTAAGGTTACTTATATTATTACAATATTTATTTTGGAATATAAAATAGACATCATATATTCTAAAGTGCATGCAAGGTATGTATATGTAGAATATTCACTATTCTCTACACATTGCATCAAATGAAATGTAAATTTAAAAATCTATTTTTAACTTTTATGAAGAGTACATTTCCTTGAATTTAGTTGTAACGTGTAGCAATATATGACATGATTCCATTATCATTTTTTTTTTTTTTGGTTCTCTGGTGGGTGTTTGCTGCCAGCAATAGTGACCAGTGTAGGGCATTTGCAGCTGGGGGCTTTTTACCAGGCTACCGCTCTGTGTGTGTGAGAGTGTGGGAGGGGGGGTATATGTGTGTGTACATAAGGCAGCTTTGTGTGGATATCACATCAAAAGCTACAGATGCCGCTGAAGTCATTCACCTCCGTGAGTCACATCATACGGTTACAGCCGGGGTTAACCCGGCTGCTTGCAGAAAACAAATCCTCAATCTAAAGCAGCCATGAAATGTGACCACAAATTCACACATTGCTTTAAAGATCAAATCTGCACCACCAGGCCTCTTCAGACTGACAGAAACAAACAATACAACAGCTGGCAGAACATATCGACACCTTGAAAACTCTCTGGGTATCACATCATGAAAAAAATGTCGTTTTTAACCAAGCCTGTCTGGTTCACTGTGTCAATTATTTTTTTGATTAAAGCAAGAGTTCAGCTTTTTTCAACATAAATCAACATACATTGTCAATTGAAGTTGCTTGTAGTACAACACATGCAGATGGTTGCTGAATGTTAATTTTCCTCTGCATAATATCATTTGCTCATTGCTGCACACTTCTGTCTTGCGAAGCGTTGTATCTCTCCTATACACCCACCGACAAACAGCTAGACTTTGATGTAGACTGACAATGTGACTTCAGCTTCTGCTAAATTTAATCATATTACTTAGCTAACCGTGCAAGGACCGTATCACCCACTTGCACTGGCAGACTGAAAGCCTGGCTCAAGTAAGCCACTGGGAAATGTGAAAGCACAAGTAGAGGATTTTAATTAAATATAAATTAAACATAATTAAAGTATTTTTTTTTAAGTTTAAGTACAAAATTACAATTACAAATTACAATTACACACAACTGAATGGACTGAACGCTAACGTGATGACCTTATTGTTATATGTGTGCTGTCTGAGTTATCAGATTTTCTGATTAAAAAATATAAAGATTTATTTAGCAGTGAAACGGAAATATTTGATATTTCACAAATTAATCATTTAGCAAAATTTAGATAGTTTTTCAGATTCAGAGTCAAAATGACATTTGGACAAGTCACAAACCAAAGTAGCAGAACACCAAGCTCCAGTGCAGAAGAAGAAGCAGTGATTGATCATTGTTGTTATTTCTGGTGTCATTTCTGGTGCCTGGGAACACTGCCCCAACCTGGGATAAAACATGCCTACCAGTGGTGGACTGTCACACTGGGAACTTCTCTGCAGCCAACTATGTGAGAGTTGGGAAAATGAGATTTGGGAATACATCCAAGGTTAAAGGTCAAACAATATCAGATTTCCTGGGTGGTTACCCCGGGGGTATAGACAGTAACTTTTTAAAAAAATATTTTTTATTAATTTTCATCAATGCTCAGTGTAATTTGTTATTTACCACAGATGATATAAAAACCTTTAGTGTTATATTTTCACCTTGTGCTTACCACAGGGGAAATTTTTATTCTGCTTAAGGTCAAAATATGGAGCAACCACTTAGCGTGCCGCCTCATTTTCAACTAATAGAAAAAAATAGTAATAATACTATGTACCAGCCAGCAGAATATGCTAATGACACAGCCATTGATTTTAATTTAATGTTCTGCAGCTATTTTAAGTTGGCCTTGACATGGGACTGGGCCACATTCTTTGGCACATATTGGGTGGCATTTACACTGGTCTGAAAAGGCTCTCATTCTCTCTCTCTCTCTCTATCTCTCCACTTGCTCTATTTGTGGCACTCACAGTGGCTCCCTGGCAGACTCAGCATCCCACCTCATCTTATCATATCACTCCCTGGGCTAGGGCTAATGTTCACCACAACTTCAACACTCTTTTTTTTACATCCACTTCAATTTCCACCGATTAATCATCATTGCTCCCTTTGTCTGTTTGCTAACTGTCACCCATGTCATCTTGAATTATCTTCCACACTCTACCAAGGGTGTGGACCAACTCACCTTTCATTACTTAAAATGGGACTTATGATTGACGTTGGAAGGCTTTTTCTAAATTACATTTCAATATTAGCTTAGTCAATCTGTGGGTAAATACACCAAGCTTTAGAGGACAAGATCTGCTGAAATTATCTTCTTGGTGAACTTCCAGAAAGTCAACAGAAGGTTGTTGATGTTAAATGGGGATATTCTGTAGAAACCATAGAACACACAAAGTGTGGATGGAGGTTTTTTCCCCTTTATGTGATTTCACATGTTATTCACCTTTTACCATTCAAAAATTGCTAGAGCTAGAGCACATTAATGAGGAGGAAAACCATTGCCAACCATATCATTTAATTGTTGAGTTGCACTGGTCCTGGCAGAGTGAGTTGCATGCACCATGCACACCACGGCCCGAAGCCAAACATGAAGTTTGTGCGGTGTAAACTCTGGTTGCGACTGAGTAAAAATGAAGATAAACTGCCCAAAACAGATAAGCTTTCATTTGACAATTAATTCATTTCCTTTTAATTTTATATTGTGTCCCTGTTATTCACTGGTTTCATTGTTGACTGTGGACACCACTTAATCGCCCATCACTGGTCTGAGCTCGCCGAAAATACCATGATGTCTAAAAGCATTGCTGATCTAGTACAGTGTCAAAATAGGGAGAGATTTAAAATTTAAGAGACACTGCCCCCCAATTACAAGTCATTCTACCACCTACAGTGGATATAAAAAGTTTACACGACAGTGTTGAACTGGCAGGTTTTTGTGACATAAAAAAGAGACCACAATAAAAAAAACTATTTATTGTGACCTATAATCTATACAATTCAATTGAAAAATCAATAGTTTTGGGGATACATACCAAAACCAGGAAAATAATACTTCAATGATAATTCAATAAAATTTAATTGCCTGAGAGATTATTACAATGTGAGAAAATGTCACTAATCGCAACAGTGTTTGTGTCAAAAAAGGAAGATTTTGTTACCAGTAGCCTGATAGGTGGCCTGATAGGAAATTACGTATCATTTTTATTACCACTACTACTTACTAGGCTTTGCTAAGCAGGTAAATTCATTTTGGTTTGTTCTTTTCATAGTAAGAAAAATAAATGACAATTAGTTTTAAGCATATCCTCCGTTAGTGATGGCCCCTGGATGGATGGCGCACTTAGCATTTGCTTATATTGCCCTGCTCCTGGGGATGATCACAATCTCAATTTAGCGAGCATATTTGGTTTGTATATTTATCCTGCAATTTCACACAACTCAAGAAAAGGTGGATTGTTACAAAATGAGCTTGCACGGACAATATTGTCTAATATTGATGTCCAGGATTGGGCAGTGGTGACCTAGCGGGTAAGGAAGTAGACCTATAATCGGAAGGTTGCTGGTTGGAATCCTGAGCTGGCAAGGTGCCACTGAGCAAAGAACTGTCCCCAGACACTGCTCCCCGGGCACCTGTCATGGCTGCTCACTGCTCACCAAGGGTGATGGGTGCTTCACTTTCCCTCTCATTATTATAAATGAAATGTGTGTTTTTTTGGAAAGCACATTAATTTGCACCAATGTGTTTTCTAAATTCTAATTCTGTATCATGATGTCTGGTGATTTTGTGTTTGTTTTTATTTTGCAAGCTGGTTATAAGGCCCTGCAGCCAGCCAAATAATCCCCCTCTGCATCAAGCAAAGGCAAAAGGAGCGCACCTTTACTTTTATTGATTTGAATGTAGTTTTTGTCACATGAAATACACAAGCGTTACTTGCAGGTCCCTTAGTGTTGCTTTAGCCTCCTTGACCAAGTCACTGTCTACATGCTTTGATAACTGTCCTCACTGTGGTCCATGGTGAATTCAAACGCTTTGTTTCTTACCCTTCAAATGACTAATACCTTTCTGCTGTGAGTCATGGGATGCATGGAGACAAGCAAGCAACCCCTGCTGCTAAGGCCTTTAATTAGAATTTCATTCTAAGGTGCTAGCTAAAATGCAGTTGTCTTTGAAGTGTAGGGAAACCTCCGTTCACACAAACATGCATTTGGAATACTTTAATAAAGTGTGTTAAGGAAGAGCAGGTGTGATCATTCCGCTTTAGTAACCTTGTTTTAAATGCAGTAAAAAGAAATGCCTCTTAGGGGTTTTGTTGAACAGACAAATCTATTAATACAATCCCATAAAACATGTGAGGCAGAAATATTCACATAATATCTAATCAGTAGTATAATCATGGGATGGTAATTTACTTTTAACTAAATATCAGATCCAAACTTATATGAGCAGAATGGCGTAACTTTGCGACCTGTGATGCAAACTCTTGTTCAAAGCTGACAGAGGAGATGTAACAAATAAGAAAGGAATAACTTTCTCAGTAGCAGTTTGCAGGAAAAACGATATCTTTGCATACTGACTGACCTAGCCTGATGCGTGTGGCTTTGTTATCTTTCTTGCTTTTTCTGTGAGGGCTGTCGTCAGCATCGCGTTGTTGTTTAGCGATGAGCTGTGGCCATCAGCATATTTTGACTGGCTATGCTGGTTTCTGTTTCTACTCGCATATTCCTATGATATTTCTATGGGTTGGTGCTTCATATCATGCCCTGTAGCAGACGTTTGGCTACGAAGTCGTGAGGTGCGTGACAAGTTGAGCTGAAGTTGAGCTGAGGAGGGTCAAGTGCTGAACAACAAAGACCAGAAGGCTGGCACTCTTCAGCATTGGTCACTGCCTTAGGGCTGGTGCTAGACCAAGGTGTTTGACAAGGTTTTCATTTCAAGGCCAGGCCTATGTATTGGGGGAGGCACACCCCACACAAGTCAATGGGGTTGGTTTGAACCCGCGCTTTTTTTCTGAGTTGTTTTGACATCCACACCTAGCAACTATCTACATATTCATTACCAACACTGTCCAACAACACTATCATAAACTGGCCATTTTGTTAAGCTGCCTGCTCCTTTGGCCGCTTGATTATGAACCCTTTATACATCACATAAAACTATATTATTATGTTAAAACTATATTATTGTTTTTGTCAGATGTTAACCTGTTCTCTTCAGGTCTACTTGTTCACTTCCCTTCACCAATTTGCACCACTCTTCTAGGTTGCATTCATAATTACAGAAATGCCTGGTCTGTGTCTGTTAGTATTTACTTAGGCATTGCAATAGATCACCCGCAGAATTCGCCTTATGTCAGTGTTACTTTATTGTATTTTAGATGTCAGTGTCAGTTATTCTTGACTGAAAACTACAGCAAAGCAGTACCATATAAATCCATGTAATTACATTTACACACTGAACATTATGATATTATATCTATTCTGAGTCATAAGCTTTCTTTTCTTACTCCCTGATCAGTTTAAAGCCATGATTTCAAAGCGTGCCCCCACAAACAAAATTGAATTAAAAACACTTTAATACTCTAGCAGGGAAACCTCTTGTCTTTGATTGCAACATAGTTTTAAATTCTTGCAAAATAGCAGTAAAAATACAATCAACAAAAATGCCTGGCCAATGAATCATCTTGTGACTGGCCAACAAATATCATTTTGTGCGGAGTCCTTGTGTAACAATAGCCAAAGAGCTCTCAGATGCCCTGATTCTGGCAGGTCGCTCCTTGCGGATTAAACCTCCTGAGAAGCGCTAAGCTGGTAAAATGGCCTTTAACTTTAATTGAGGTCATGGGAGCGCAATAACAATGATAGTGCGCTGTAAAATGTGGCAGTATTACTGTATTGTCTTATTAATGACAGCCCCCATGAAATTATACAAGAAAGCAGAAGAGTGTGAATGCTTCCACTGAGAGACACTGAAGGTGGGAATTCAGTAAATGGAATCTGTTTAACCAGAATTCAGTTAAACAATTAACTTTGTTGGTATATATGTTACAGATTCACAATTTTTGTTTTGCATGTTATATGACCTGCAATAACCTGTATTAGTGATTTACAAATGTGAATGAAGTTTTACATTTTCACTACAGTTCCAGACTGTGCTTAGTCATTATAGACATTTGTATGATTATTACTTCAGTTGTAAGATTTTTTGCATGTTCATTTTTAATTGCTTTTTTTCTATGCATCGTAATATTACTTAATCCAAATAATTTTTTCCATCTGGAGTGGGAGAAAGAAAACATTCACAATTCCAAAGATAAAACCTACTTAAATTTTATCCTCTACATTATTCTGTTGTCTTGAACACAATTAGTTATTATATAATTAGTTATTCAATTTCATTACATATAAAAGAGAAAACATTATTTAGATTAATTTTATAATCACAGACTATTGTGAAGGAAAGTAGTGTAAACTGAACTGTATTTTTTGGTGCCAGTCCCAAGCACAGGTAAATGGGGATGCGTGCATCTGATGCGTGCATCAGTCATAAAATTTTGAGGACAACCAGGCTTGAAGATCCACTGTGACCCCAAAAAGGAGCAGCCAGAGGAAGTTAGAAGATACATTTTAGACAAATTGTGTCAATGATCCCATACTGTGTTACTCCAAGGATGGAGCTGAAGAATCCTGGTTTCAACATATGTGCAGATCTTACAAAGACCACAAAACAAAGAATATATACACATACAAAAAAAAAAGAATTTTATAGTTTGGGCACTCTAATTGGATTTTGTGGTCTTGTTAGGATGCAATAGGGAACTCTGACTGCAGGAAACCCTTGTGTCATAATGCATGCAGCAGTTCACTATTCTGCCTCATTTCCAGAATTTTCTTTTTTTTTTTCATTAATACCTGATGAGGAGTGGCACTTTGAAAAGAACTAGGTGGCTCCAGAGATGAAGGTGAGACTTGAACCAGCAGACTTTCAGAGGGCAATATCAGCCAAGAAGGAATAATGAGTACCTTAATACAGGCTCCATACAGCAAATTCAAATAAATTAAGCTGGTCCTGTGCTCTTGGTAGTACCTTTCACTTCCTGTCATCATCTGCTCTCATTTTAAACAGTCACTGGATTCACTGGTTTACGATGCCCACCTGGGCCCACTTACAGCAGTGGGTGGCTGGTGATGGGCTGACACGCTCTGTTAATTGGACGAATATCCTTCACCAGAATAGAAGCGCTAATACTTCTTTTTACATCAAGCCATTTTCTTTTATCCAAGAAAAAAAGAAACTAGAACGAACAAATGGTATTTGGTTGTAAAATATTCAGATTGCATTAAGCCCATAATCAAACGTTAAGCATGTTACTGTCACAAAGGCAGAATACCAAGGGGGAAGTTTTTTTTTTTCCTTGTGTCTTTCCACTGGTGTAACCTTCCCCTTTTGTATAACCACGTTATTTATATATGTATTTTGTGTTAAATAAATCTGTCCCTAAAAAAAATTGGAGCTTTTTGGAATTGCTCTCTTGGTATTCTTTTGAAGGATTAGCATAATTTTACACAGATTTTAGCAAGCTAAAACACAAATCTGGCCACAAATCCTACTGCAAGTGAAGCAGCTTTTTTCATGTCTGATGTAATGTTTTCAGGCAGGAGGATGAATGAGTGCCTACAATTCATCAGTGGAATATGTATGTATCCCGGTGATGTCCCATTTTCTCTCCGTTTTAAGACTTTAAGACTTAAGAGTATTTATCATCCAGCAACTGTCAGTGAACATTTTGCTTCCTGCTGATTTGACATATGGTGGTGGTCCATAGGTGATATAGCTTAATTTTGCCTTTACAGTCTTCTGGTAATGACATCAAAAACTCAGTATTTCTTTACCAGGGTATAAGAAAAAAAGAATAAGATGTGCCCTGCGAACTTCATCTGTACAACACCCGCATTGAAAAATATAAGATTAAAATGGAAATTCATGGGTGTCAGTGCTGGTATGGCTGCCCTGCAGGCATATACAGCAAATCCATTACCTGAGTGAAGCTCGCCACAGATGTAAAATGCCACAAGGCTTACACTTTATACAGCTGAAGAGGGATGACTTTTGGTGCTTTGCTCTGTCAAAAAACATGCCTTGCTTCAAGCATTTAGAAGAATAAGAAGATTGCATGTGGTGCTTTGCCAGGCCTGTGAACAATGTTAGTACGTCTCTCATTGGGAATGTTGCCAATTCAACTCAAATTATAATAGGATTAGCCTGAACAGTAGTTAAATGTGACTTATTACTCTTCACAGTCCATGACAATGCAGTTGTCACCTGCCTGACATGCAGGTTTATGGCACTTTTTAAATTATCTGGCACACAATGAAAACTGGAAAGCATGAATAACAAGTATTAGTCAATTTTTCTGTTTAAATAGTAGAAAACAGCGAAGACACCATGTGTATGTAATTAATGTTTATTAAGGGGACAACATAAAATTGTATATAAACCAGTCAGAAATATTTTTTTTCATTCTCAACATTTCAAATCAAATCGAATGCACATACGAATGCACATATGAATCGAATTGAATGCACATACAACTTCAATACAATGATCATGCACATGCACATTTCTAAATCCCACACCATAAATATCAACTAACAATGTCAATTTTAGGGAGGGAAAACTCAAACTTTTTGAGGGTTGAACAAATACAATGCTCAACAAGACACATACATTTTTTCGGATCGAAAACATTTAAAAATGTTTTTTAAATTGTAAAATACCCTAGTCACCTTCTTTTATAAAAATATTCTTAATTTATAACCTAAATTAAAAAATATACTGTATTAGCGAACTTGCGGCATCTCCGTGAGAAGCTTATCAATTTGGACAGAAGGGTATTTGGTCCTTTCGCTTGTGAAATGTGTATTTGATCCATAGTGTTGTCACAGCTGTTTAATCTTCTCCTCTAAACCCCATTTTGTCCCTCTGTAGACCATGCTCTTCCTCTTGTTTTGGCTCCCGAGTGACACTAATTGAGGAATGGTTGTGGGCTTCCCCCAGGCGACTACATCAAATGCTCCATCTTGATTAGCGGCAGCTAAGTTTGGAACAAGCCGGCCTTTTTTTTTTGATCCACCTCTTGTGTTGCAGCAGTGAGAAAGAAATTGCAGAACGTGCTGGTCAAGCTGCCCTTGGCTTTAAATGACACAATTTGGGAATTCAGTCACTTGTCACGACCAAGGAGGTTTGCAACACTTAGCTGCCAGGCCAAAAGGCTTGAATCCACACCAGCTTTCAGATCCAGTGTTACCAAGATTTCGCTCTACAGTTACGTCAGATGCAATTATATTTGTTTGCCTGGACAAGTGGCAAGCAATGGTGATTTGCATGCTCGTATGCCCAGGTTCACTCGTGGAAATTCCACCTACCCGGAGGTTTTCCTCTGCTCCTTAATTAGGTCATTACAAGTACCTGTACATGACTGGTTTACTCCACTAACGATCTAATTAAAACTTATACACTGTTCTGTGAAATAAGTTTTGATGCAGACTCACTGGGACCTTCAAGAGTGATGCCAACACTGCAATGCTTTGTCAGTCCCACCTACTTGTTGATATTAAAAAGTCTAAGGTATACTAAATATTTTTCACATTTGAATTCCTGTTTCTTTCCAGGGCCTCTCAGGCTGAAATATATCGACACCTTTTTGCACTTGTGGCCAGTCATTGCCCCCTAAAGTGTTGAAGTGTGATGTGTATTTAAAGTGCGCTGTAAAGTAACACACTAATAATACATTTCAGTTTATTTTGGAGTTGTGCAGCTTAAATAGGCTTCCTTTTTACTCTGTTCTTCCTCAGCAGCCTTATGATCACAGGCCACATTTGCCTTTGCATGAATTATCTATGGACTCTTCATAAATCAGACTCTTCCACAGCCTGCATAGCCTTGAGTCAAGTCCTATTTCTTGGACATCCTTGTTGCTGTTTAAAGTTGTGTTTTTCCTTGTGTGGTTTGTCCTTGTGTGTCCTTGTTTCGGTCTGATTTTTTTTCTGATACAGACAAACAAGTACACAAAAGATCCACAAATAGCCATATAAGATATTGAAGTTGATATACAGTTCTTTTCTAAAGAATTCGAATTACAAATTTCTGTGGCAAAGAATTGAAAACAGGAACTAATGTTCAATCAAATGCAGGGATGCCACAATTTCATTGGAGTATATCATGATGTCTATATCAACTATATATCAACTGTAAAAATGTATAAATAAAAAGAGGCTTACAAAACTGACAATGCCTAGTCCCTCCTGGTTCAATTAGTCCTTCCAGATGAACAGATGTGTTCTGTGATGCTAAGAAGGTCGGTCTGCTGAAAAAGCAGCAGGTCTTTAGTGCTGCACAATGCAATGCTGAAGGTGTCAGGCAACTGGGCCACACAAGGGCATAGCCTAGGGTTAAAATAAAGGATTGGGTTAGGGTAAGACTTAGCCTTTTGGAATTGGCCTGCTGGGATTTACTGTGGCATATCCCCCCTGTGACTGAATACCTGTTTGCAAACACAAACTAAGCCCAACCTTTCCAGTTAACACAGGCTAATGTTGTTGCTCTCCCAGTTGTCTCTGAAAAGTAGCCAGAAATGCTCTTTATCAAAATTCTAGTAGAGTGCCAAAATCATGAATGCTCATTCTAACCCTTCCTGACCCCTCTATGCTGAACTGACTACTGGCAAGAGCAATATTGCAGCTGGGTTTATTGTTGCATATGCTCTGTGTGTGTGTGTGTGTGTGTGTGCATGTCTGTCTTGACTCTTGTAATGAGAACTTCTGTCAGCTGCTCCAGTATACTGATTAAAAGTGTTGAGTAAATGTGAACCTTGAGGTCAGGTTCAGCTATTGATGTTTCTGTAAAGCCACATGGAATAGCATAAAATGTGCTCAAAAAGGAAAAGGCAAAAGAGATTTGCAAATTAAGATAATGTAATATAGACATATGATTTTGGCTTTGAGGTGACATGAGCACAGCGTGATTTCTTATTATTGAGTTGAAATTTAACACATGGTTCAATTTCAGTCAAGACACATGGGCCATTTTAGTGCCATCAGTTCACCTAAACTGTTATTGGACTGTGGGAGGGTGACAGAGCACCCAGAGGAAATCCATATGAACACTGGTGGAACACTGTTGCAGCAGCACTGCATGTGTGAAATACACTAAATAATACTGTATATGCTGAAATGATTTTATTTTCAGGAATGTCTTTGAGCATGCAATTTCACTGATAGTTGTTAGATGTGTTTCATGACTGTCACTACGTAACTACATACATGTGTTTGTGTGAGCAGGCTGTCCATGCATATGCAGTCTAGTTAGCGAAAGAGAAAAAGGCACGAGTGGGTCGCTGTGTGTCTAGCTCATTCAGAGTAACACATGGCTGCATCATTTCCATTAGAAATTTTGAACCAGGTTCATATCTCATTTATATGTCACAGCTCTGTGAACATTGACACCTACTGAGTGCCCTTCAAGAAGCCTATGCTTCATTTGTCTTGTGAATGAGACCAGAATTTCAGAGTATTCACCGGAGAATTCTCACCAGACTCCAGTGCTGGTTCAATAAGCACTCATAATGACAACATGTAAGAGTGTGTGTGTGTGTGTGTGTGTGTGTGTGTGTGTGCAGAGAAATGCACTCCACTCACTTTATATTTGTGCATACTAATTGCATGAAATGCTTAATTCAACTGTACTTTTTGTGTTAGTGTAATGCTTAAATTTATCATGCCTGTGTCACATACTGGTGCCTCCAGACATCTACGGTAAAAAAGGTATTAAACAAATGAATCCTGTCCACATTTATAGTTCAAACCTTTTCCAGTATGGCATGCTTTCAGTCATATATGCAACAAAAAAATAGAAAAATAAAATATGTATTACAGCACACATTTGCTGTGGCATTGTTTTGATGACGCTTTTGCAATGTGAAAACATATATTTCTGTCCAGAGTTATTCGTTTTTCACCAAGATCTTGTAAAGATGATGGGACATTTGGACCGCTGAGCAAATTATTCTCGAGCACATCCCAACGACTCTCAATGGGGTTTAGGTCTGGACTCAGTGGTGGCCAGTCCATGTGTGAAAATGATCTCTCATGCTCCCTGAACCACTTTTTCACAATTCAAGCCCAATGAGTCCTGGCATTGTCATTTCTGAAAGTGCACCTGCCATCAGGGAAATTCACCTCTATTCCTGTAGCTGCCTGCATTCTTTGGGAACATTCTTTGTGAACCAAGACCTCATCAACTGCAGCAACCCTAGATCATAGCACTGGCCCCCCAGGCTTGTACAGTAGGAACTAGGCATGATGGCTGCCTCACTTCATTTAAAATGAACATTTCTGGCATTTAGAATGCACCCTTATCCAAAATGACTTACATCATTAGTTATAGGGACAGTCACATTGTAGACACTCAGGATTCAGTGTCCTGTTCAGGGACACAATGGTAGTAAGATGAGTTTGAAATTGTGACTTTGTGGTCTTCTAGTTCATGGGTGGTTTATAGGTGAGTACTATAACCAAATCTTCTTCATGGGCCTCTCTTCTTACTCTGATGCTTACGATAATGCATGTCACCCTCTCAGTCTGTAATTAGTTAACAATAGGAAACAACTGAAATCTTATGTGTTCCTTTTTATGTTAATCCCCAAAAAATAATTATCAAATTAAATTCACTGATATTTCTGAGATGCACTGGATTGATTGGCTTTGCTTTCTAGTCCAAAAAGGTTTGAAATACATTCGGAAAATCATTAAACCATGGCTGTGTTTAATAGACAGATCACTCAAAATGGACTTCAAACCCTGCACACCTTGTTTGTCATTTGCCATGACAAATAACTGCTGACCCCTATCAATGTTTGTAGAAAACACTCATTACATTATTAATAAATGCAGATCCTGTCACTGTGTCTATACTGTTGCACTCTCTATATTATACATGTAGAGGCCCACACCGAAAGAAAAATGATCATAACCTAATTTTTCACAGGGGTCAAAGGGTTACAATTCATTCAAAATTGGCAGATGAGCGAGGAACATGCAAAGAAAATCATGTTGACATTATTTGAATAAATTACCATATGAATATATACAAATAAAACTGAGCAGATTTGAGTGGTGTGTCTCCTAAAATAATGCATGAGCTGTCATCAGGTTACACACATCCTCCTCACTGCAACACCTACCCCCATCTCACTTGCTCCCTCTCTCTCAACATGACCTTGTCTTCTTTCATTTGCTGATGCTGGTGACTGTGCTCGTAGCATTAATACCCCCAGTGCCTGTTTCTGCTCAAGTGCACATACAGAGCCCTGGGTTTTGTGATTCCAGATACACCTTTGACACTGAAACCCTGATGATCCAGATATGTCTTCTCCTAAGCTGCCCAAAGACCTCCAGTTGGTGACCATTTCCAGATAAGTTAATTCAGCAATTGAATGATAAATGGTACTGGATTTCCATTAAGAGATAAGGTCATGTGGCTATTTTGCTCAGCAGAACACTATTCTGTGATTGTTTCTGTAATTGTTTCAGGATCTTTCATGACACTCCGTGATCAACACAACAGCATTTCAGCAAGGTTAACAAAGCAAAAAAATGTTCCCGTTGTCTCCAAATTGTTTACAAGGAAATAATTAGTCAGAGCGTTAAATAAAATGTAAAAGATGCAGTTTCAGCTTGAATTACATGTTTTCAGAAAACACCACATAGTTCACTGAAAAGATACAGCAAGAAAACTAAAAAGGTAAAAAATGTGCAGGAGCAAAAATAATCTTTCATAGAGTAGATACAACCAAGTGCTACAGCTATTATTAATAATAGTCATAGCTGTAAGGATGGAGAGTAGATGCCCTCAAAGTTGGTGTTCCTGTGTAAGTCACCCTGCAACACTTTAAAATAGTATTCTAAATTCAGTCCAGGTCATAAAAAAATATGTAACTGGGCATAGTGAAAAGAAAAAAAGAGAGGAATATGGACACAGTGTTAACCATGGACTATGTGCATCAAATAAATTCATAGTTACTGGGCTGTGATCTGGGGACTGGGCATACTCAGGGCACATGCCACTTAAAGGGTTTGGATTTGACTCCACTTCCAGGGTCTTACAAGCCTCTCCAGGGTCAGGGGTGCTGGAGCGTATGCCTGAGGGCAGGGCAGAACCGTTGACTACAGACAAGTTAGGAGACCCTGATGGAAACTCACAGACACACTCTGCACACACAGAGCAAGGAAGCTTTCTGTAGCTCCACTATGTGGCCTAACATTTGACCAAGAAGTATAATATTTTTCAACTACCTTGAGTGTCATAGTAGCTAATTTCGATTGTATGTGTTATGTTATGTCTTCTTTTGCCCGAACCAACAAACGTTGGCTGCATAATCTGTTCTGCAGATTTTGTAATCTGTTGCAACATTCAAAGGAGAAGCCCAATTTACTGTAGCCAGCCAACAATATGAAGATTCCATAATGCAGTGCTTCAGTTGCCTTGCCAAATATGATCTTTACATGTCGATGACTAAGGTATTGTGAAGCAGCTCAAAATTATGTTTTTGTGCTTTAAAGTTACCAAAACGGCATGTGAAGTGGGCACCTTTCATGGCTCACCAAGGGGATAGGTTAAATGCAGAAGGCACATTTCCTAGTGTACACATTGTGGTTTGTGGCAGTGTTTCACAATGACACTCACTTCATCTTCACTCCTCGTTCTGGTAATTGTTCAGGGAACTGTTCAGGGTTGGGAACTACACCACATCAAACCCTACAGCGGATAGTGAGGACAGCTTAGAAGATCATTAGACCTCTCTTCCCTCCATAACGGACATTTACCAAACACGCTGCATCTGGAAAGCCACAAGCATTGTGAAAAATTCTACACACCCCTCACATGCACTTTTCACCCTCGTACCATCCGGAAAAGGTACCGAAGCAATCGATCCCTCACTGCCACACTGTGCAACAGCTTCTTTCTACAGGCCATCAGACTGTAGAAAGACTGACACACACACACACACACACACCCTCTAGTAATAATATCTATTATTGCACTTTTCAATTTTGCACAATGGCATTTGCACTCTTTTTACTTTGCATATTTATTATTCATTTCACTAGTTTAGCGTTGTCTGTCTCATTGTTGTCTACACGTTTTTTGTTAAATGTTACTTTTGCACTGCCTGTGTCCCGTTTGCACTTTATGTAGCCCAGCTTGTCTGTGTCGCACACGTATGCTTTATCAGTATGTAACTTTAATTGTTCCATGTAGCAAATGTTACCAGGTTCCAGGGAGACGTTGTTTCGTTTCACTATGTACTGTCTAAATTGTATGTGGCTGAAATGACAATAAAGCTCATCTTGAATGTTATTTGTAGAATAGTCCAGCATTGGCGTAATGGTTATGTCCACTGACCTTGACAATAGACAAGAATGTGACAGTGCTCTATATTTCAGACTTAACTTATGTTCTACATATCTTGCTATGGATACAGAAAACCCCAATAGTTGACACTATTGAAGCTGTGCCAATGGGCTTGATAATGGTCAGCATGATGTATGTTCAGGGGTCCTGATGGTTAATTTGAGCTGTATAAGAACACCGGAGTCAGCCTTTTCTCAATAAACAGGAGTGCCTTTTTAAAATAATAATATCAAGACAAGGCAAATTTATTTATATAGCACATTTAACAGAGTAGACGCTGATTAAGTGCAGTATGGTGATTCAAAAGTTAAATCTAAAAGAGCTACAAAGTAAGATAAAGGACAACATTAATCATTCAAGGAAAAAATAAATGAAGTAAACATAAAATATGAATTTAACAGCAAAGGAGCGCATTAAAATACTATGAAGCAAATGCCAAGGAGAACAGATGGGGTTTCAGGTGTGATTTAAAACCCTCCAGAGCGGGAGAGGATCTAATGTAGTGAGGCAAACTGTTTCATAATCTTGGATCTGTAGCGGATAAAGCAAAATCATGCTAGTACTTTATCTTTGGAGGTGAAATTTTGTGAGTGAAATGATCAAATCAGTCTGGATGTCTAACTAAGGTGATCGAAAACAGACGTTTTTCATTCACCATGTAGGGTTAATCTGCCATCACTTGCATTCAGCTGTCTTACATCTGATTCATCAGATCAAGCCACCTTTCCCCATTGTTCCATGGTCCCCACTCTAGTCCATTTTGCCCATTTCTACCGTGCCAACATATTGAAATAGGCCATTTCTACAATCAATGTTATTTATTATAATTTTTACTTTATGGATTGGACTTACAACAAGGTAAAATGGGTGGTCGTAGACTAGTGGGTAAGACTCTCACCTATGAACCAGAAGACCCAGGTTCACTAACTACCATTGTGTCCCTGAGCAAGACCCTTAACCCTAAGTTGCCAACTATCAAAGCTATGTTCAGTAGAAGCTTCAGAGCGGTGATCCATAGGTAGTGACAAGCTGACTCTCCGTGTCCAGCCTTTCATCTTATCCTCACATGCAACTTGCCCAAGACAACTTCTATACCTATGTAGGGGAAACAGAAATGGTAACTTCTCTCCAAAGATAAGGCCACACTTGTCAATGGCAAAATGATTAAGAATCAATCTAAGGATTACAGAGCCCCTTTCAGATAAAAAAAAAAAAACAGAAAAACACAGCCATCTTGGTTTTGAAACCAAGATGGCTGTGCGCTAGGTCGCAGTCGCCATACCGGGTCCAGACCATAGCACGCTTTTTGTAAAATATTTGTGTTGTGTAAAGGTGGTTATGACCATCAGAACCATGGACAAATACCTTTACAATAGTCAACCTCTCAACCTCGAAAATCTCCACCTGATCAAGCCTGATGGAGACACATTGTAGAGACTACATCCTCTGGGCTCCAAGCAGGCAGATCGCAGCATCACCTGTGACCGCAAGAAAGTTCATCAAAAGCAATGCTAGGCTAAAATCTACGCTAAAAGATAACCACAGCAGACCATCTGGACTACCAAAAACTGCTTCTAACCTCACAGGAAGAGACAAGACAATGCTGCATTCTTAACTTCACCAAAACTTGGTTACACAATGGCATCACAGACTCTTCTGTCCAGCTAGACATGTGAGAGAGTTCACTGCTGTGATCATCATTGCAGTATGCATCCCACCCAATGCTAAGGCTAGTGGTGCACTCTGTGAACTCTACAACACCAGCAACCAGCATACAGGCTTCTTCATCATCGCAGTAGACGCAATAGCTGGACAATGTAAACCTGAAATCATTACTGCAAAAACACTACAACATGCCTTGTTTACACGAACATCCAGTGTGCATGCAAGGCTACACCCCTCCCCTACCTCAGACAATCAGACCACATCTCTATACTTCTATACTTCTCACCACAGCTTTCAGACCCATCATCAAGCGGTTCAGACCAGCCATCACAGAAGTGAGAAACACCTGCCCTCCAGGACTGTTTTGACTGCAGAGACTGGGAGATGTTTAGAGATGTAGCCAACTATATCCACTCAGTGAACTTGGAGGAGTACACAAACTCAGTCACCAGCTTCATCAGCAATTGTGTTGAGGATGTCACTGTCTCCAAGACTGTCATCACCCGACCAAACCACAAATCCTGGATCTCTGCTAAGATGTGCAACCTGGTGAAAATAAAAAAACTCTGCCTTCCTGTCAAAAGACAAAGAGGCGTATTCTACAGCCAGAGCCAACCTGTTAAGTGCTGTTAAGAAGGCAAGCAAGCTTTTACAGAGAAAATCAACAGCCACATCATGTCTTCAAAGGACACACCTTGCATGTGGCAGGGGATCCATACCATCACAAGCCAACACATCAGGCCTGCAGCAGCAACCCTTCCCTGCCAGATGAGCTGAATGACTTCTTCGCACAGTTTGAGGCAGAGATCAGGGAGCCACTGAGTAAGATGAACACTTCTCCAAACAACCAGGTGCTCTGTCTTTCCACAGGAGATGTCGGGATGACCCTTCACAGAGTAAACCTGTGGAAAGCAGTAGGACCAGACAGCATACCTGGTTGGACACTTAACCCTGAGTGTCTCCAGGGGGGACTGTCCCTGTAACTACTGATTGTAAGTCGCTCTGGATAAGGGCATCTGATAAATGCTGTAAATGTAAATGTAAATGTCACCAAGACCAAAGAGATGGTTGTCAACTTCAGGAAGAAACCGATTGTCCACACCCCACTGCACATCAATGGATCTGCTGTTAAGATCGTCAGCAGCGTGATGTTTCTGGGTGTGCACTTGACAGACAACCTCTCCACCTCCACCACCAAGAAAGCCCAGCAACGTCTGCACATCCTCAGAAAGCTGAAGAAGGCCAACCTCTGTCCTCCCATCCTCACATCATTCTGTGAAAGACTCACACCACCCCTTACATGCCCTGTTCTACATCCTACTCCTACATCAGAACTGTAACTGCCATCACCAGAACACAGATTAACTAAAAAACAATACACTTCCAGCCTTATGCACGTGATATCATAATGACCATTATGCACATTTATGCTCATTTTGCACATGTTTGTCTTGTCTTGTGAGTCCTGTTTAAAATATCCAACATATCCATTTACAAGCATCCTACATGATGTTGTCCTGTTTGTCCGTGTTCAGTGTACAGAAATTCTGTCTGTACAGTTTGTAGTCTGTACAGTATTTAAGTTATAGTTTTCTGTGTGAAACAGTATTTATACAGGGTCTACTGTCTATACTGTTGAACTGACAATAAACCTCTCTTGAACGTGAACTGTGTGCATCGTGTGCTGTGTATCACATGTGACAATCACTTCACTTTCACTTTAACTTTGACTGGGCCGAGGTCATTCAGCCTTTCCGCCAAAACATCTGAAGAACAAAAAAAATCGTTTCTTTAATTCTCCTGGAGTATTTGAAACCTCTGGACTAATATTGCTTAGTGGGACAATGGACTTTCATCTCCCATGTACCATGCTCAAAGGGCATACCTAATTAACTTCAGGTTTTCTAGTTATTGACAAGAATGTGGTATACCTTGATTCAAATGCATATGCATGTACTGTTGTATCTGGTTTCTCTGTTACCACTAATGTGTAACCTGAGTGAATGTGGAATGAATGAACAGCGAGAGTGTAATGTCTAAATCTTATCACTTTCTTATCATGTGAATCAAAATGAACTTATCTCTGGTCTTAAGGTCAAGGGGGAAGAATTCCGGCCCTCTCTGCAGCACGATACACCTCAACAGCATTGGCTAAGGTCTTAACCTAAGGTTCGGTATTACTGCAAATAAATTTGGCAACTAAGCAGAAGAGAATCAAAAACAAGAGAGACAAGAGAACACAGCAGAACAAGAAGAACCAAGCAGCAAAGTCAGAATCAAGGGTACTTCTTCCTGCAACGTCAACCTTCAGCCACAACGACAACCTGCCATTCACGAGTCAACACAAGATATTAGCCTTATCACCAATAAAGTAGGAACCTTCCATGCCTTACTGTGCAATCATCCATCAGACAGAGAAAACGTAATGGATTGTGGATAGTATATCAGTATTGACTGTTCCTTGCATAGATCTGCCTCCGTGGTACATGTGAAGCTGAGCTGCATTATAACATCCTAGCCTGCTCCTTAAATTTGTAACTGTTAATCTGATTAAGGTCAAATCCGGCACTTTAGCATTTTTCAAGATAGCTGTATGAATGAGTGTGAATGAAACTTACCTCCCTTTCCTCATTCATGTTGGTTGTAATAGTAGAACTTGTGTACAGTAAAATTCCCAAAAGGCATTTCTCCTGAGTAAGTTGAATATCTTCATTTAAATCTAGGCAATCACACTGGTAATGATCAGACTTGCTCTAATTTGATTTAACTTAATAATTGATGTGGACGTCCTCTGTGTCACAACTGTAAAAACAATGAAGACCATGTGGTGTGAGAGAGAACAGAGTGTGTAGAAAAAACTCTTTCTCCCTCCACACAAAGCACTGTATTCAACCACTCCAATTTGATGTTACGTGGCGGAAAGAGGCATGGCACAATAGAGGTTAAAAATGAACAGTTTCAAATTTATTAACACCGGTAAATAATTATTGTAGTTACATGTGAATATTGAATGTAAAAAGGTACCAAGGTTGCAGAGAAAATAAACATGAGAAGAAAGAGTAAAGAGGGAGAAGAGAAAGAGAGGGGGAGATAAAGTCTCAGAAGCCTTCCGGCTTCCGAGGGAAACCCCCCTGAGCAAGAAGCTCAGAGGTCCCTTTTTCCACATGTGAGCAAACTTTTATACCCCTGGCCTACAGGAAGTTGTCACTGGCCTACAGGAAGTTGTCACTGACCAATCAGAACCTGTTGTTTCTGATGTCACGCCCCCGGTGCCTCCCATTTGGGGAAGACAAAGAGGGTGGGCGGTCCTGACGGCTGATACTTCACACGTTGACGTCGGACAAAAGGCATGTAAAAACCGGGGTGTCGAATCTTCACCCACAACCGTCGACACAAGAATGTCACACCTCCCCCTGCAGACATCTGTTATGCAAGGCAAAAGCAGGCTCCTGTGATGTCCATTCTTACAGACGGCCGGTAGATCCCCTGTGGCACTCGAGTATTCAGGGTCCATGGGGATCACAATTGGGTCATGATTGTGTATCTGCTTGCTTCCTGGTCAGTCAGGAATTCAAATGTAGCCGATAGTTGTGGTTCTGTCTCCTTTGCGATCTTCAGGCATCTGAGGTCACCCTTGTAGGGAAACTTGCCTTCTTGACATAGATCAAACACAGCAGCATACATTGAATATTCAACTTGATCCAGGGCTTTTCACACTTGGTTGGGTTCTTTGTCTGGAGTGTGATGAGGTTTGCATACAGATTGTGCATGTAGAAAAACAGTGTTCATCGTACATTAAAACCAAACCAGAAAAACAAATGACAACAATGATCAGATACTGTAATGCAAAAAAAATGTAAATATAGTGGGAGGCTTAAAATGATATCAGGGAATTCATAACTCCGCAGATTTGCACTGGCTTATCAAGTCTAATCAACAACAGTGGCCGGAAAAATAAATACAAATAAAAAAAAGTCCCGCTTGTTGCCATGTGATTGGAGAATTACACCTTTATTAGGGAATTCATAACTCTGCGAATTTGCATCGGGTAACGAAGTTCAATCAACAACAGTGGCCGGAAAAATAAACACAAATAAAATCCCGCTTGTTGCCATGTGATTAGAGAATTACACCTTTATCACTAAAAGCTATTATTTGAGATTATGGCATTGTTGAGGTGTTCAGAGAGAGAAACAGTTTCACATAAATTTAAATTCTGATCCTAAACATGTTGATCATACTGAACATGAATTTAAAATGTAAACAATGAATTTTAACAGTGCAATTTCCAATCCCTGATCAGTTATGATCAAATTGTTCACCGTGGGACATGGTTTATGATGTTCAATGTAATACCGGTAATCTAAAATGTCACAAATCCTGGTTATTACTGGTTACAGTTTGGTTTGTGGGTTCATCTATTGTGCCAGCCATATCTACATGCCACATTGTAAGTGATACAGTAATTAGTCTATGTTCATTTTATACCTTGTCGGAGTGGATATGGATTTAGAAATGCCTCGGTTTCTACGGTCCCGGGCTTTTTAGGATATGTAGATCCTTTTTATTTAAATTAAAGCACATAGATTCTATTCCTCCCTATGCAGTAAAATTCAGATAAAAGAGACTTACGGTCACAGATCCACATCCGAGCAAAGGTATCACGTCGGGATCACCATTTGTAAAAACAATGAAGACCATGTGGTGTGAGAGAGAACAGTGTGTAGAAAAAACTCTTTTTCCCTCCACACAAAGCACTGTATTCAACCACTCCAATTTGATGTTACCTGGCAGAAAGAGGCATGGCACAATAGAGGTTAAAAATGAACAGTTTCAAATGTATTAACACCGGTAAATAATTATTGTAGTTACATGTGAATATTGAATGTAAAAAGGTACCAAGGTTACAGAGCAAGAAGCTCAGAGGTCCCTTTTTCCACATGTGAGCAAACTTTTATACCCCTGGCCTACAGGAAGTTGTCACTGACCAATCAGAACCTGTTGTTTCTGATGTCACGCCCCCGGTGCCTCTCATTTGGGGAAGACAAAGAGGGTGGGCGGTCCTGACGGCTGATACTTCACACGTTGACGTCGGACAAAAGGTATGTAAAAACCGGGGTGTCGAATCTTCACCCACAACCGTCGACACAGTAATGTCACACCTCCCCCTGCAGACATCTGTTATGCAAGGCAAAAGCAGGCTCCCGTGATGTCCATTCTTACACAACCATGGTGTCATGACGAGGCAGGTGAACGGAGATGATGACAAAACAGGACAAGGAAGAAGGACACAATCGCACAACATCACGAAAGCGGGGTTTAATGGGTGAAGAACAAGACAGGGGAGACATCCGATAACTAGTGAATATGTAACATAAAGACGGCGATGGCGAACAGAAACGAACAGAGCAGCTTTATACAATAAGACACAAGTGAAAACGATTAAGGAACATGACAAACGTGAAACCCCTTCTGCACCAGGTCATGACACTCTGGGGACGCCATTTTTGTCCACCTCATTATAACAAAATTATTATTAAAATTAGACACAAGACTTACTCAGCGGAAGAGTTGTCAAACACGTAGAATTATTAATAATTAACTAAAAATCACATGCTTATAAATCAATTTATAATTCATCTGGTTTCCTTTGTAGCCAAAGAGGCAATTATTGACATTTTTCCTGTATATTGTGCCTTCATGCTGAGTAGAGCAATGAACAAAAAAATGCATGATTGTTCAGTTGTATGACTTCATATTAGCAGATGATAAGAAGACAGGGATTCTGATAATATAACAGCCATAATTATGGCATTGCATGATTCTTCAGGAAATTGTAATGTTGCACACAAGACTATGATTATGCCTTTGTGTACTGTTCCTCCACATCCAATGCCGATGGCAAGGAACATGTCAGCAGTTAAGCTTCTTTGTGATCATTAGTTTACACATTAAATAATATGCTAAATAAAATGATGCCGTCAGTGTTGGGAACAACCCTGCCGCAGCAAGGGTGCCATCAGCAGTGCCCAAGGGCCCTCTTATCTTTTTGGGCCTTTCTACTCTTGTTACACTTTTCGTTATAGTTCTTGTTTTGCTGCTCATTGCTGACAGGGAGGATTTCATGTGCAGAAATCGTAATGCTTGATGGTGGTAAAAGCTGGTCTCAGCTGGCCATTAGTGACTTGGTTTCATTAACTTCATGTGCAAAATGTGTGCTTCATAACCTACAAGTAACTGTGTGTGTATGTGTGTGTGTGTGTGTTCCAATGAATTTTCCAGTTGAATCAAGAGCAGTAAGAGGCTGTCTACCCAGAAGGCTTTCAAAACAATGCAACCTTGTGGATTTACAGAATGGCATACAGTGTAGCATTTCATTCAATAGGCAATCAAATTTCAATGGCCACTGCATAAAAATCTGTGCATCTGTTGATAAGGCCAACCATTCCATGAGTAGAGAGGCGTCATTCCAAGAAATCTTGGAATTGCAGCTTGTGGCATATATTTGCTTATCCTCATTGTGCATTTCAGGGTGATTTAAAATATCACCTGATTCAACAAAAATAAGCACCACCCGGCATTTCTACTGGGGATTTGCATGTGTTCATTCGCCTGTGTCGTGAAAAGTGGAATTTGCAATTAAATGAGTAGGCAAGACTTTTTATTTTTCCTTGACAAAGAAATGTTATTTTTTCCAATTGAAATGATTGCCTTTTATTCCCCATCCCCACATCATACTCCTCTGTTTGTTCCCTTGAAACTGAACAAGGAACCCGATTACAAATGAAAAATTATCACTGCAAAATGAGAGAGGAGGAAACTTTGTTTCCGGTAAGCTGTTGGGTTGCGAGTAAAATGAGAAGCCTGGATTATCTAGGAAAAAAAAAACATTTTTCCAGCATCATTCAACCATTTAAAAACTGCTAATTTTGTCCAGAATTTTAACCAGCAATAGTAACATCCTGGAATATGTCTGCTGCTAATGGTCACCCCTCATGTACATGAAGTTAGTGGGATTCTTCATGCATCTTTGGCCATAGATTGCAGCCTCAGAGCATTTTGAAATGAGACGGATCAGCCTAACGATAATTACTGTGCCTTCATTCATTCGTTCTTGAATCACAAAGCATAAAAACCTGTTGGTAAAAGTTGTCATGCTTTGTGATGCAAGCACATTACAAACAATTTCATTGGAGTCTGAAATTATAATTATCTTTTTTTTTTTTTGCTGAAGGAGTTTGGATTTTCAAAAAGCTATGCAGAAAAATCTGTTGAATTAAACACTGGCTGGACCATGAAGAATCCATCACATTAAAAGGGATGCGTTCAGTCTGCAAATGAATCTTTAGAACAAGAATGCAGTCCTGTCATTGTGCCGCACTCTTAGAGTGCTAGAATTCTTCAATTTTTGTGTATGTACATGACACTTCAGCAAGTCGCAATGCCTTGAGGGTCAATTTATCTATCATTTTCCTGTGAAATTATGAGCCGCTGTTTACTTATTCCCTACTCAGTTCGCAGTACCCTTTCAACATAGCTATTTTAGGGCCTGTGGTTTGGAAGGGCTGAATACCCTGTGTAGTCCACTATTATGGGAATTATGCAACCCTTTGATACGCTTTATGTTCAGTTTAATTTCCCACCTGTTTTCTTACCATTATGCAGATTTTGTGATTTTCACTTGTGTTTGTCCTAGTTCATAGTTTGCCTTTATGTTCGCTTTGCTTCATCAACACATACTTAATGTATGTCCTACAGATAGTCTGCAATCTTTTTGTGGAGTTAATACCCTTTTTTTTCTTTTTGGTTACTTTCCGATTATTTTTTCATATATTTTTCTCCCAAACATTATTATACTGTTATACTGTGGAGCTCAACTTTGTATGTAATAAAATCAGCTGGTCCATATGTGTTCCCATGTAGGAATAATTAGTAAGCAGTAGTTATTCTGATAATCAAACACCTGCTGTATCAGTCTTAACAATGCTTTTTAACTGCCTGAATGAGAATCCTCAAACATGCAAAGAGATTTAAGGTGCAATTGCTTCAGATCTGCATGATGAATGACATATGCTGAAACTGCCCAAAGGCTACAGAATGCTGAAATATAAATCTTGGTTTGGTGTGAAAAAGCACTGTGAAATATTCTTTGTTGCAATGTGTCATTATTACAAAACACACAAGAACTTATTTTAGAATCATCCATCAAAAAAAAAAATAAATAGTATAACACGCAGCTACCCTAGTCATCACAGCCAGAATCAAGGCTTTAAAAGTACCTCCCTTTGCGCCAGATTGGGTAGTTTTCTACCTGTCTTCTAAATGTCATGGGATAAACACACACACCTATTCGTAGTTTTATGCTCATGACGTTGACATTTTTTGGGTGACTTGATTCTGTCTCCTGCAGCATTTTCCAAATGCATTTGTTTGTATTTTGAATGCCAACGGTTTGAAACTAAGGACTGAAGAGATGAAGTAAATATGATCATTTTGATGTGTTATGTGCTGACACTGACAATAAACAAAGAATTTGTTGAGACAATTCTCTGGCATATAATGGCATACACATTCAAACACGCACAGCCACAGCACTCTTGCTGCATGAAAAACTCCTCTCACCCTCAAATCCAGCAAGTCTTGTCGCCATCGCTGGTCTCATTTAATTGCTTTTCTGAGAATCTAGTCAATTAATTAAAAATTGGGCGATTGAATTTTATTTCATTTTCACACCAGCTGAACAGTCATGGATGTGTTGCGGTTTGTGCCAATCGCAGTCATATGTGTGGAGCAGTTCTTGAAATAGCATGCATGCAACGCATTTTACTTGCTAGATGTTCTTGCAGTACCTTTGATGTTTATAAACATAAATATCTTCATGTACATGCATGTATTCATAACCTGCAGATACTGTATATCAGAGCAAATTTGTCCATGAATATGTACAGGCAAACCTGGAGTTTGAAAAAGAAACAGATGATGCTCAGCTGTCAAAGCATGTCAAATGGCTAGTTGCAATCTTGCAAAATAACAATGGATCTTTTTTCATCAAGAAAACAGAAGGGGTGTGGAGAAAAAGAGAGTGAGGCAGGATCCAAATCAGTTTACCTTGGGAGACAGAAGATGAAAGATCTATAGGGATATTCAGACAGTCCCACTTGATAAGAGCGCTGCTCATGCAGAAAACATCTCCCACATTCCCTAATACTGAGAAAGCGCCATTTACATGATGCATAGCCCCAAGATAATGTCCTCCTGCCATTCTGCCATCAAAGGCCCATTGCTCACACTACTTTTTTAGCATGGCTGACAGCACACACACAGAAACAAAAGGGATTGTAGATATCAGGACTGAAACAATAGATTTTCGGGCATGTCACTGTACATGAGCAATTGGGGCAATGAGTTGTTATGTTGATTCCTGTGGGAATGAGTTGTGGAACTGGAAGAATGTTAAAAACAAGAAATAAAACTCTTATGATACTAATTATAAATGTTCAGAGGTGGACAGTAATTAACTAAATGCAATTCAAGTTGCTTTTTCATGTACTTTTTAGTGTAACTCCACTACATTGAAAGCTGCATAAGTGTTTCTGAGCTTATAGCCGGTTTAGTGACGTCATGCTGGGAAAAGAACCAGACCCAAGTGCGAATTGACTGAAAAAGGGGCAGGTTTTTATGTAAAAAAAAAAACCTGCCAGTATGTTTACACAAGTACAATATATAGAGGTAGAGACCTCTGTCACAGTTCCCTTGTAAGGGACCACAAAAACTAGCTCTATGCTAGTAAGCAGAAGTTAAACTGTGGCGTGAGGATCGGCACGCATCTGTGCAATTTCTGCATTCTAGAAACTGACATTATCATCACTGCATATAATTTAAGCCATAACAAGTGAGGTCATTGTTGTACTGGCATCTAATGTAATCATACATATAGCTGAGAAATGTTTTTGCTGTTAGTAGAGACTATAATACTCTCATGAAAATGACAGAAATATACAGCAAGCATTTTCTAACCCGCTGCTCTTGTTGCAGCAGATCAAGTTCCTAATTTAGTAAATCTGACTGTCACACCATGGGGATGATTTGAGGAGGCACAAGTGCTCGACAATTATATTTATTAATGAAACAAAAGGAACATGGCACAAGGGCCTAAACAGAACTAAACGGTGGTTCTTAGCGGGGTCTACCTGTAGTGACAGGACAAAACAGACGAGTGACAAGGGAATAAGGGAACGTAAGGGATATGTATTGGGAACATAAATTACATGTAAATGGGAAACACATGGTGGAAAAAAGTGAAAAGTGGCACCTGGTAATTACACTGTAATTGAGCTAAAGCTCAGACCCTCAAAAACCACTGTGTTGCAACAATTTGTTTTCCTTCAATGTTCTGAGTTTATGATAATTTGAATGAACTTCAGAAAATTGAAAGGCATTCTGTTCAAGGATTGTTGTGTTAAAAAAATACCCCCAATAAATCACTGTACTTTTGAAGGTAAATACTTTTGTAATTTTAGTCAAGTCAAGAGAGGACTGGAGTAAAAATGAACAATTTTATCTTTACTCTCACTGAAAAACATGGCTTGTGTACTTTATCCACCATTGTAAATATTTGTTTATATGCCTCTCTGTACCTAGATAGAAAATTAAAGTGGGTTTTAATCCATATGCATTTTCACTCACTCACTCACTCACTCACTCACTCACTCACTCACTCACTCTCTATAACAGCTTTGTCCCAGGACACACACACACACACACACACACACACCATTCACTCACACCTAGAGACAATTCAATAGTGTACACACATTTGGACAGCAGGAGGAAATCGAAGAACCTGGAGAAAACCCACGGCAACATAAGGAGGGCATGCAAAATGTGTGTAAGGAGGGATTTAAACTCATGACTTTAGAGGTGTGAGACCATAAGGCGTTCTGAGGTTTCTATATAATAATTTTAGGTGGAGATATGATTTTAAAATGTTTAAATGGGGAGGAGCATATGGCTGACTAAAAGCTCAGATGCACCCCAAGTGCATCCTAGATGGTTTAAATTTACTCCTGTTAAAAAGTCACATGCACAGGTGACACATAGCATCTCCTGCTTTTCACCACTGTTTCCCTCCATTACATTCACTTCATTTCACAGCAAGTCTCAGCAAACAGTGCAAGCACAATTTTCACTACAGCTCACTATATAGATGTTTTGGTGACAGATTTTAAGACATTTTCATGAACATTTTTATGGATGGCAAAATATTTTAGTAAAAGTATTTCACTAAAAGTATCTAGTATTCCAGATATTCTATTTCATCTGATGGTGTCTACACAAAGTATATAAGTAATCTTTTAGTCCAGAAAAGCTACTGTTGAAGTCAAAATATACTCAACCTCTCAGTCATTTTGCATAGAAGTAAAAATATGCTGTTGTCCTTGTGACCTGGAGTCACAATGCAATCAGACCGTATAGATTATCCTGTTAAATTCCATTAGTGACAGTAGTCGAACTACTGACTGTTGTAACCACGAAATTGGTAACATGTAGGTGACATGTAGGCACAAATTTAAGGTCACTTTCCTTCGACTTCTCTCTTCAGAGGTTGCAACAGCAGATTGTTGCAGTTTGGCTGTTCTTACAACTGATTTCACAAAGGTTTTATGCCAGATGCCCTTCCTGGGGTTGTTGTAAATGCATCCCCAGTGGCTGTTAAATAGAAAACTTTTACTATATAATAGAGAGGTTCGCTCGTCATATTAATGATATCACGTGAGCCACTGTGAGCTCACAGTGTTTTACCTGAAGTGTGGAGAGGATGTAGTAATGGTGGCTCACCAAGCCACCCTACATGTATGCAATAACTGAATTCTACTCTATTCTATTTACTGATTTATTAATAATTATTGTCACATCCAATTGAAGAATGTCGCTATTTTGATTAAGATCTGTTTTAATATGAAATCTGTGTATGACGTTCTTAAAAAGCCTGTGAACCTTTAAAGAGAATTTGCAATGTGCGCAGTCCATTTAATTACTGAGCCTCACCAGGCCAACCATATTGGTACTTGCTGAGCAGATATTCAAATTAGTCTAGCCCGTGAAATGCCGTTGTATCAACATTTTGAAGATGAAAGCCAGAATGTCTCATCTGATAAATAAAATATTGTGTTTATAGACTGGGTTTGAACTGGTTTCCAGAAAGGGGTCATTTACTCTTTCAGAGCAGATGGATACCTGGAAAGGTAATTATACTGCCAATATAATTTAGCATGGTGTGTATAGCATCTGAGTGCTGGGTTTGTGAGTTGTGGAACTACAGATTGTATTTTTTTCCCCTCATTTTAAAATCTGTGTTGAAATGGGACTGCCTCTTGTTCAATCGTAAACTAATTTCACACTTTGCCACTGGTTTGTCATCAGTGCCATATCATCTGTTGTGTTTCTTTCCCTGCGCAATGTGTATGTGGTAATTCCAGCATTTAAGTCGCCATGGTGAAATAAACTGAAGTGTCATAGTGAATGTAAAGTGTGGGGCGCTTTCACACATGTCAGTGAACAAATTTTAGAACAGACATGCAACCGGCACCCGGGAACCCCACGCAGAGCAGGTGTGAGGAAGCCCTGGAGGCTGGTCTGATCTCATCAAAGAAAGTTGTCAAGATGCCCCCTCTTCTAGCAATGCCACAGTGCAAGCATGACTGACGACCTCTGCACTCAAATCAGGTCACACCACCAACCACCTTTGGCTTTAGCATTGCGACTCACTGAGTTGATGCGCAACAGTTCTGCCCCTAGGAGCAGCTGAACAGAAGGTATTTGGGACCATTGTGTATAATTACTATGTAATGGCATCCATTACACCACCCTCCCATGCATTCAGTGAGGCAAATGCTCATAATTCTGCCGTAATGTTGTAACTGTCTGGCAAGCACAGCCTACAAATGTGAAACCAAGATTTATCATAATAAGCATTACTTTTAGCTTCACTGATGTCAGAAGCGTTTAGGTGGTGACATAGGTGATTACCATCCTCAATTAACAATTAGACTGAAAATGTAACAAATTAGATGTCAGGAGAAAATGTATCATGGTTTTTGAGTACTGATATAGACTTCTTACTTTTATAATTGTATTAAAGTAATCTGTTGAATATTTGAAAATGTATTTAGATATTTAGAGAAGCCTTTGCCTCACTAATCTGCTTTCATTTTGTTCAGACGTGGAACTTTCAGTACAAACTCTCCTGCAGTCCTTAACAATGGTGCTGTCTCAACATGTTTTTATCAGGTGGCACCAAGTAACATAATGTTTGTAGCCTAGTGGGTAACACACTCGCCTATGACCAGAAGACCCAGGTTCAAATCCCACTTACTACTATTGTGTCCCTGAGCAAGATACTTAACCCTGAGTGTCTCCAGAATGACTGTCCCTGTAAAGACTGATTGTAAGTCACTCTGGATAAGGGCGTCTGATAAATAATGTAAAAATAATGATTGGGTCCTGATCACTTTATAGGACCCTTTATAGGACACACAAGTGATCCTCCAATAATGTTTAATGTTTGAACATTCTGTTTGAAGGTTAATGACGCCAGTCACAAGCTGCCAGTGCTTTATGATTCTTGTTTGTTCATTTTGGTCATCATGCCTGTTTTTCTTTTCTGTTAAATAAATGCTTACCAAGCACCTCCATCCTTCCACCATGGGGAATGACAGTTTTTACAATTAATGTGAATTTTGATTAAAAAAAGCCTTTGCATCTATTTATGGTCATTTTAAGTACTAGTCTTTAAGCAAGGTTGATCTGTGTATTATACATTGATAAGTCAATGCAATGCTTACCAGATATATATTTTACTGAAAGCTACCATCGTCTGCTATATTTTATGTAAATTATACATTTATGTATTTTTGACAATTATATTTATGCAGATAAACTTTTGTAATAGAATCTTGATTAAACAGTTTTATCTATGAACTTACCGATCCATTGCATACAATTCCATATCACATTATGGCAGATGTGTGATAAAATGTTTTCTTTATCAAGAGTTATGAAGCTCTTGTATCGTTTTATTCTGTTTTATTTTGACATTCAAAATGTACAATTTGACCACAATGCATTCAGACATAGACATATATACATAGACATATCAGACATAGACATATATACATTTGCTTGCTTCTGATATTTGAAATTTCTAATTTCATATATCTGTTTTAGTATGCTCTCTATATAGCCATGTTCTTGGGAAATAAAGCTTCCTCTATGCTCTGCTCAAAATTGTGAGCATTTTTACTCACAGCTTGTGCTTCTACATACAAGAACATTGGCAGAAGAAGGTAGATATGCACTTCTTTACCTTTTGAATCTACCTGCCTCAGATAAAAATGTAGATACTGTCTCTTTTTGGTCTAGACTTGCAATCTAAGTCTGAAGTCTAGTCAGAGGGTGTGTTAGGTACCTCAGGTTGATAGAGTCAACATACTGTAGTGCACTGTCAAATAACCGTTGTAAGAATGGACATCACGGGAGCCTGCTTTTGCCTTGCATAACAGATGTCTGCAGGGGGAGGTGTGACATTCCTGTGTTGGCGGTTGTGGGTGAAGATTTGACACCCCGTTTTTTACATGCCTTTTGTCCGACGGCAACGTGTGAAGTATCAGCCGTCAGGACCGCCCACCCTCTTTGTCTTCCCCAAATGGGAGGCACCAGGGGCGTGACATCAGAAACAACAGGTTCTGATTGGTCAGTGACAACTTCCTGTAGGCCAGTGACAACTGGGACCTCTGGGACCTCTGAGCTATCTTGCTCAGGGGGTTTTCCATCGGAAGCCGGAAGGCTTCTGAGACTTTCTCTCCCCCTCTCTTTCTCTTCTCCCTCTTTACTCTCTCTTCTCATGTTTATTTTCTCTGCAACCTTGGTACCTTTTTACATTCAATATTCACATGTAACTACAATAATTATTTACCGGTGTTAATAAATTACAAACTGTACATTTTTAACCTCTGTTGTGCCATGCCTCTTTCTGCCAGGTAACATCAAATTGGAGTGGTTGAATACAGTGCTTTGTGTGGAGGGAGAAAGAGTTTTTTCTACACACTCTATTCTCTTCTCCAACACCACATGGTCTTCACTGATTTTACACCGTGTTTCCTTGGCTCTTGAGGTCTGTGGGAACATCTTCAAACCGACCTTCATAGCACTGATGAAATTCAGTCTCAATTCCCAGGTTGAGCTTTTGGGCATTCCTTTATCACAGTCATAAATGTTTGTTAACTACTCCTCAATATATCGACATACTAAATATCTCCTGACTCCTGCAGACCCAGACAACCCTGGCTGCTTCATGGACATCAGCTACCAATCTAACTTGGCTGCTTAAAACTCCTGAAAATGTCTGAGTGCATGCTTTTCCTGGAAGCTCATGAAAAAGGGTGATGTTTGCTCTTCACATCTACATCTGTACGTTTTTTCCCTATCCCTCTTCCCTTTTCCGCATCCTGCTGCTCCATTTTTCCCAGGCTGACTTTAGAGATTGATTAAAGACATTAAGATTTAAAAATTTGTTATGTATAAATGGAGGGTTTCCAAAATGAGGGATCTTATATAAATAGAGGGTTTTCTAGTCTGTCGTGCCTTGAGTGGTCTCTCTGGAACTTGCTGCCACAATTCTCTTAAAATGATAATTTAGAAAGCACTGAAATGAAGTTGTTTATGGTGCTTTATTCTTTCTGTTTTTGGAAGACTTTTATAGATTCTATTAAAATGGATGTGTGTCACACAACATCTGCTATTTTGTTTGATTATTCTATTAATGTTCTTGTGCATAAATTTTTAAGTAATCCTGTAAGGGTATTGTTTACATTTCACATTTACATTTATGGCATTTATCAATACTTACAATCAATATTTAAGCAGACTCTTTATGAATACTTTGGTAATGATTTTAAATACAGTACTATATGCATAATATAATAAACTACATAATAATGTTTTATTTTAAAAGAAGTAGACGTGAAACATTGCAGAGAGAATTATGAACATTTCATCCATTTGAAAATTCAGGCCATTAACTTTTGTCTTTTCTGTTCCTCCTGGTTTCAAGAGTTAAATAAATTTACAGGTTAAATTTCTTGAGATTACCAATTACCAAAGGTCACAGGGTGTTATTAAAATAAAATAATGCATGGATCTCCATCAAATTACTAAGGCAAATGTCATCAATATATTCAGATCTTGACTGATGGGCCCTACAGTTTGTTCCAGTGCTCATTGATATGAGAACTAGTCGACTCACCAGGAGATCCCAAATTAAAAATCCATACTCCATCTTGCTCAGGAAGATTTCTGCTCTCTAACATAGGGGCTGACTCTCATGTCTGTAAAAGGCTATCACTCAGTGTCTCTGACGAGGTTATGATCCCCTCCTTCCCTCATCATTGTGTGTGGCTGGGTCGTGCACAACCTTCTGGTGGGGGAAATTTCCTCAAAATCTTTTCAGGGTCACAAGCCAGATGAGAAAACTTTTAAAGGAGTGGACAACCTATAAAATGGAGATTGTTTCCCTCATCAGCAATTTCTAGAAGTATTAAAGCAAAAAGGAATATCATAACTGTTTGGATGTGGGACAAAATATTCAGCACTTTGCACAAAGGAAGCAAGTTTGTGATTTGAGTATTTTTCAAATTACTTCATTTGAAGATGCAGCCCCAAGGCAAATAACACAGTGATGGAAGGACATGCAGGACGGAGTATTTGTGTGTTTTTGTCTTAAAAAGCACCTGCTGCTAGGTCCCACTTTTGTCCACTCAAAAGCCAAAAAGAGTTCAAATTGAGCTGGTCGAACTACACAGTTTGCTTGATGTTTATCACATGTCCAAATTAAGATCTTCGTTACACTATTAATATGCAAAAATGCTTCCTGCCGAGCTTGCCATGTGGCCATGGTGCTGTGGGTCTACGCGCATCGCCTTCTCTCATTTACTCAAACCTCAGTCCTTTCTCCCAGGGTTACACATAGGCAGAGGTCACATTACCCCAGCTATATTTCATGCCCCGCCAGGCGCGTTTGATGCTGTCAGCAACAATTTGGCGAGCCGCGGCAGGGCGCAGGAGTGTGTGTCAGACTGATTGGGCTGCGCCCTGGTGAGGAGTCTGGCCGCGTGGAGACCCCCTCCGTCCGGCTCCTCCACCTCCCGCCGCACCACTGGCCCGCTGTCCTTCTGAATCTGAGCGGGGCTGGCTGCAAGACCGAGCGAGAATTAACCTCACACAGAGACAAGATACTCCCACTGTTGTTTTTCCCAGCATAGAGAGAGAGAGAGAGTGAAAGATTGGTCCGTGAAATCGGAGGGGATGGGCCGTACAGACAGTGTCGTAACATTTCACAATGGGAGTTCATCTTCTGATATGAGGTCAAGAATGTTTTTATTTGTTTTTTTTTTGTTTGCTATAGAGAAATTCTGTCTTTTTGTGCCCACTATTTCAGCAATTCTTTGTCAGAATTGACAAAAACACACAATTTATCTAAAAATGGTTTTAACAATTGTTAATATTGCATCGTGAAATTAAAAGAATTTAGGCTTCACACTGAATGGTAAATGTCTACATAGAACTGACCGTAAAGTCATGAACTCATCAGACCTGCAAAATGTCTCCTTATCTCCTTGTTTACATGGAGACATCAGTGTAATGGAAGAAGATGGTACAGAAGATGCTGGTGAGCGCTAGTACCCAGTTCACATGCTCTCTCCATATCGCATATTAACACAAGTTTAGTACCATAATAACAGGTCTCTTCTTCAGCAGCGATAGAATTCTGCTGCAACATCAAGGTCAGTGTTCCAGCTATTTTTAATTTCAAGAGTTTCAAGGCACCGAGTTGAAAACAACGAATATGCGCTTAGCAGCCCTAGACAGAGCACCAGTCTGCAAATGGCCAGTTCAGGTGTGTATGAGTCTCTTTATCAGCTAACTGGCATTATTTTCTAGGTAAATATGTCACAAATTTGATCCAGAATCCAGAATCAGGCGTTCTCAACTATGGCTAGCTTCCTTTTTTGAACTTTATTGGATAATATTGTTAGCCCTGTTACAACTTCAAGTACCGTTATGTAGATCCACTTTGCCCATGGAAACACTACATGTCAAGATTGGTGAAAGATTGCCACAGATGCTGATGAAAGACACAACTGTGAAATTCTGTTTTACCTCTCGGTTGACCTTATCTGGTCAGAAATCTGAAATCTAAAACCGTCTGCGCTGAGTCTCGGCTGGGCACCAGCTTACTGCCAGTCTACCGTGTCCTGATCGGCAGGATCACTTCAGCTACACCCCCTTAACCTAGAGTTCTGGACTTTCTCTCAGGGGCCATCCATAATGTAAGCTTCATAAGCTTTAAAGATGCCATATGCCACTCACTCCAGTCTTGTTCTCCTCCACCAACCCCTTCTATTAAGGCCTTGGGGTGTGATGGGCTGTATGGAGGTAGATAAGGTCAAACCCTCTGCACTATGAAGGCCAGGAACAGTTTGTTATGTTATTAAAGTGGAGGCTTCTGTATTGTAGCCTATTGTCCACATCAGTAATACGTTGTTGTTGTGTTTGTGTGTGTATGTGTGTGTGTGTGCAAAGTTCCATATTGTTTGTTGGTAAAAACAAAGCTATGAATGATGTTATCTTAACTAGGAGCATCACTTCATCTAAAGGTTAATGAATAAGTCATCCTTAGCCAGGGTTCCTTTTGACACAGACATATTTCATGTCACTGGGTTGACCCATGATGTCACTGATCACAAGAAATCAGCTGACAAAACTGAAACACTGCCAACATGAATCCTTCCACAAACTGTGCTCTGACAATGCCTCCTTGTCATTGGATGTTCAAATCGGCAAAATCTATGGCCGAGAAAGGGGGGTCATTATTGCACACAGTACTGCATGTTCTTCTTAGAGTTGTTAAGTACATTTTGCACCCTGAAGAAGGTACATTTTGAGTAGGTGTTGCGTTAGCTAGCTGGAAATAGTTTAATTTACAGCGTGTAACACATTCAGCATAAAGCCAGCCAATTTCAGCATTCTAATAACAAATATGTTATTAAACCTATAATTAACATGCATTTTAATATTATAAAAAAAACACAAGTCAGCTTGCTGATGGTTTTTAAAGCCCTTAATGGGCAAACCCCAAACTATATTACCGACCTCACCTCACATTATGCCCCCCAGGTCTGTTAGATCTAGCATCAAGGTACTGCTACTTGTGGTGACTGCAGTCGCTGCTCCACGTAAAATGCCCCTCTGCAGTCACTGACTTTAAAATCAAGGCTGAAAACTCACCTGTATGGGACTACAAGGAGGGGGACCGCTACTTCCAGGTTTTGGCGCGGGGACAATGGAGAGGCTCATGCCTCGATCATTGAACCACCTCACACCATACCCACCAAGGAGGCGTGGAGGGTTTTGACATCACCATATTGGGTATAGTTTGGTCTATGTTGGCTGCGCCCCTCTGCCGCTATGAGTCTGCACACACACAACATAACCCTAGCGCTTGGTCTAACCTGCAGGTGGGCAGAGGAGCACCTGCTGGGCCCAATGGAATGGTCCGAACAGAAAGGAAGGGGGGTATATCAGTTTTCACAGTTCTCAAAATAAGAAATGCTACAAATGAGCATTTATTAAATTATCTGCATGGATTTAAGTTTACTGATGGCATGTTAGAGGCTGAGTATTTCCTTGATATCACAAGCAGCATGCTGTTCATTTTGTCTTTCTGTGCTGGTTGTGAACAATTTCCTCTCTATATTCTTTTCTCTCTCTCTCTCTCTCTCTCTCTCTCTCACTCACACATGCACAAACTAGCACTGGCAACTTTCATGATGCTGATGCCCTTTGTCAACATTTTTTATTTTGCTCAGTTGACTAATTTCTAAAAAAGCATTTGAAATGTGTCACCTATTAAAATAATCTGCAAACATAATTCATGTGCAATTGTTACTTGAGATGTGTTATGGAATAGCAACTCTGTTGTAAGCACAGTTCTTCACAGTTCACAAAAGTAAGGTTCAAGCAATGTCTACAAATGACACCCCAAGGAGGACAACATTACGTCTGAAGCCTTCTGCATCCCTCGCAGTGCTTTGCTCAGTGGCACCTTGGTGGCTCGGGATTCGAACCGGTAACCTTCCGATTTTTTGTGTCTGCTTCCTTATCCGCTAGGCCACCACTGCCCCTTGAGTGACATTAGACATTACCCTAGGGGCACTGGTGGCTTGACGGGTAAGGAAGCGGACACGTAATCAGCTGGTTGCCACTTTGAATCCCAAGGTGCCCCTGAGCAAAACACCGTCCCCACACACTGATTCCCAGGTGCATGTCATGGCTGCCCACTGCTCACTAAGGTGATGGGTTAAATGCAGAGACCACATTTCACTGTGTGCACTGGGTGCTGTCCTGTGGTGTGTCACATGTGGCAACTAATCACTTTCACTTGAAAACCCAGTAAGACTGGTCCTTACCTTCTCATCCCATCCTGTTCTGTCTCGTTCCTTCCTCTTGTCTGTATTAGTGAACGGCAACATCTGTGGCTGCTGCAGCTATGGCTGACTCGCGTTCACAGGTCAAACCGGTGAAGATTCACTCACCTGCTCGCGCTGCTCTGCATCGCGTTCTTCATCTCTGTCCCCTCACCTTCCGTGTGCGTGACAGTTTTAATGCCACCAAAGTAAATTTGTAAACTCTGAATGCCATTTTATGATCACATCTCCAGGAACAATTCTTGTCCTCTTTTCCCTCAATAGCTAATGACAGATTTTGCTTTTTAAAAACAATTATCCTTGGGACAGAAAAAAAAATGGTTATCTCTGAAATTAATTAAGTGGCATAGCAACATTGCATCATTAGGTAACATAATTTAACAAGAGTCTTGCTCTACAAGGTTAAAAAATAAAATACAACAACACACACGCACGCACACACACACACACACACACACACACACACACACACACACACACAGAGCGAACTGAATAGATGCCAAGTGCAGCTGGCCCTCCTGCCAAGCTAATTACTTGGGTTTGTTTGGGGGCCAAACTGCTGACTGTCAGTCATAAAATGGCTGAGGGCTACAGGATCATTACACCGAAAAATCAGAGATTAATTGAAATCTTGCAGCATCTAGTTGGCTTAAAAATGATTGTATGGCTTCAGCAGAGAAAAATAAGTGAAAACTGCCCCTTTAAAATTGAATCTTATAATAATATAAAATAAAAATAGTTATTTTGTGCGACATTTTTTTGTTATTACTGGTGTGTTGCGGAAGTAGACATGATTGAATGACAAAGCCATACAGGTCCAGTAGGGCGGGTTCACACACAGGTGAACACTGTATTAATATACAGAAACCATGTAGGAATGTGGTAAATCATGCAGGTCAGAAATGCACAGGATGTAAGAACAGACAAAGGAACAGAACTGGCAGTGACGACTAAAAAAGGAACAGGTCAGGGTCATGATCGGATCAAGGTACACATGAGTGGAAATGAAAGATGCATGGCAATGTTCCTTAAGTGAATTCTGATCACCCTGTAGGTGCACTGCAGCAGCAGCATCCAGGGTGTTTACCTTACCTGAGTAAAGAACAACAAAGTTCTTTATGATCCGGTGTTATGAACGGAGCTTTATTGCTGAGAAAAATGTCCTGTATGTGACAGTCCTTAACCAAAGATGAGTGAGCAGTGAATAAGGGAGTGCTGTGTGTATAATGAAAAACCAAAGCAGCTCCAGTGGCATCTCCAGATGTGACAGCAGATTCCGATCGATCATGGCCAGATCTTGAATATAGGTCAATTTTTGAATACAGGTGCCAAGCATTTTTAGTTATTAAGTACGAATGTCAGGAATCAAAATGCTCGGTTGGATATTACTGTGGTATATGAATTGTACTGAGACTGAAAAGTCATTGCTATTTACGGACTGTCTAAACCCCTTTTTTTAGTTTGAAGTATGATAACAATTTTTAAATCCCCTCCACCCCATGTTCCTAAAATGAATGCACTCATGGTGGGAATAATACCTTCATGGATTTTGTAGCCATTAAATTATTAACTGTTGAAAAGGCTGGCCCAGCATCAGGGCGGCAGCACAGCAGCTCATTTCTGATGAACGTGTCAAGCGCTGCATTCCATTTTAACAAATGTTCAACGAATTCGCATTTTTCTTTGAAACTAACCGAATTAAGGAACATGAAAGCAATCATGCAATTTGTAGACTTGTTAGCCTAAGGCAGCAGCCCATCGCCTGTGCCGGCGTAAAACGCTTCCACCCCCTTCCCCCCCAACAGACTCACCATTTTCTTTGAGCTGTAAAAGCCATTTCTCTCCCAGAATTAGATTGCATCTTGCCACAGTATATGCAATACGCCAACAGCATGGACACACACACACACACACACAGATACAAATTATTTAAAAAAAGCGGAGGACTTCTGACCTACTTCACCTGTCATTCGCACCCGTTTTACCTATCAATGGTATTAAATCAAATGGAACACATTAAAAGTCACACGCAAGCCAGACAATGGCTTTTATGATTGCCTTCACTGGGTCGGGTAGCACCGCAGAAAGGCTGTAAAAGCCATTTGTATCACCTCATTTTAGAGCCTCCCATCCTACCCGAGAGAGAGAGAGAGAGAGAGAGAGAGAGAGGTCGGCACAATTGTCACCGCCACTATTAGTACCTTCACAGATAAGACCTGACTATTCAGGTTCTGCTTCAGCCTACACCAATGGTACAGGAAGTGAATTGGCGAGAGAAAGAAGGACAGAAGAAGGGAAGGAGGATTGGAGGTAGGGAAGTGAAACACATTTTACATACGAACACTATGAGGAAATACAACTCTTGGGGTGCTTAGCGAGCATAGAAGGAAATACGAATATTCCGGATTCAATTAAAGGTGTGGCTGACAGAATCCGAGAAGACAAGAAAGGGAGGGAAAGATCTGTTGGAAAAAAAATGAGGATATTATTAGGTAGTGAGTTAAAGATGGACACACACCCCAATGGATATGCAGGGGGAGAGGGAGAGAGAGAAAATCCATCGCCGCAAATAACTCGGTGGGCACGGAGAGGAAGGAGCAATCATTTAATTTATCTCTGGTTGTTTTTCTATGGCTCCCATTCCACTCTTCTCTGCAGCATATTGGGCTCATTAAAGTTTAATTGTTGCTAATGTTAATGGTGTCTCACTGTGATGCCCTGTGACGACATGGGTGTGGGATTTTTTTCTTCTTAATTTCCCATCATTACGCTAAATGCTCTGATATTACAAGTCACCCAGCTTGAGCATGGTCTGGTCTAATGGTCTAAATGTATGCCCATGTAGACTATTTATTTTAAATAAGAGCTGTGATCTCTACTAAACCGCTGATAAATTTAAATTAATGTGCCTTAAACTGTTTGATTTTCTTTTATGTTAGCTAGAAAGGGTAGTTAGAACAGTTCACGTCATGTCTTAGAGAAAGGAGGACAAACGCGAAACAATCTGTGAGGGAGGTACAAAATACTCACTCAGTTGTGCTACTATTCATTTATGATAATGTCACAAACTTATATTAGCAATACAAATGCAATTTGAAATGGAATAAAAAAAAATCATTGCTTCATCTTTTAATTTTTCAACATTTACATGAAAAGAGATTTTTTCGTACATGCAGGTGATGTTTTACACTTGTACTATGTGATTCAATAGATTACCACCATTCAGTCTACATAACTGTCATACCCAAGTTCATTAGATCTATGTAGCACAGTGTGATTTGCAATGACCTTATGAGATTGCTGAAATCGTACCATTTGTAGAAGACTCCAAAGATATCAGCTGGAGTGGCTTCGGCATAAACGTACCTCTAAAAATTATAATGCATTTGTTTTTGTGATTAGTAATATCAAAGAATGCATGTGACTGCATTTTGCATGTTATACAGCATTTACAGCATTCAGATGCTGTCAATTAATTTATTTCTATTTTCAGTGCACAGGCTACATGAACCAGACAGAATGTTTTTTCCTTCACATAAAATACTTTCAATTGCATGCAAAGTGCATGACCTCAGTCTCCCAACTTTTATTTTAGAAGTCATTTCAAGCTAGGCCATGTATTGAGGGCATCCTACCTTAGCTATTCCTTGTATAAGACAGTTCAGAATGGTGCTCTTCACCCTTGTCTTGACCTTTTTAGGAACCACATGGTACTGAAGCTATTAAAAATGCTAAACCGGGCTTTCCTGTTTTTCTTTTCCCTCGGTGCAACAGCATGTCAGAGGTGTGAAAAGCTGCGCTGTCCACTGTATGGACCTCTTAACCCATGTCACTCCAATGCATCACTGCCACTCACACATGGGCAGCGCAGTCATGCATGTGCACTCAGGGGAGTCCGTATTTTAGGCTAAGTTCGTATTTAGCCCCAGTGCAGTTTATGTAGTGGAACCCTAAATTCCTTTCCTGCTGTTCCCTGCCGAGGTTTTTTTTTACACAACGAGCTATGCAGATCGAGTGTTTATACAATTTCAATAACTGCTCCGCGGGCACCCAATTAACAGTAGGAGCCGCAGCAGAATTACTGAAGGAGAGCAGGCCAGGAGGCTTTAAAAAAGCGGAAAAAGATCATAGCTCTGGAGGAACCGTAGACAGCAGCGTGGAACGGAACTGATGGGAACAACTGAGCCGAGCAGCGAGGACATCTCTGCACTGCATCACAGCTGCACGGATCTCCATGTCCCTTGGGATTGTTTAAAATGATAAGGCCTTTTTAATTTTCTAAATAAATAAATAAAAGCGTCACAAAACATTGTTTATCGATCGGTAAAACTTTTGCCTTTATTTCTGACATTTTCTCCCATAGTCAGCCTTTCCTGAGAACAATTTATTTTCCATAGCTTTTGGCGGACAAATGCTCAATCAATGCTCCAATTCAAAGAGTTCCTCTGGGACTTTTTGTTCCTCTTGCCGGCCCAGGGGACTTTCACAAACAAATAAATGAGAGGTTTTAGACAGAGATCTTTTGTTTTAATGTCATCTCTAGCTGCTTCTTCGGGATCATCGAGGGTTATTTTTAACTGAAGTGTTATTTTCACTTTTATGAGAAGCAGTCTGGATTTGAGCACTCACATGTGACTAATAAAACAGGCCTAGCTTCTTTTTTTTTCAACCCTGGAATTTGTCAAATGAAAAGTACATTGAATAAGCACCAAGAAAGGCTTTTATCAAATTAAAAACACACAATCCTGAAGACTGACAAGGCAGCTCTGTGGAGAAAAAAAAAAAAAAAACAACAGAAAAAAGGAATTTGGAAATCAGAAGAAATCAGACAGATACTGTCAATTTATGTTGGCAGCAACCAACTCAAAAGGAATTGTACAATAACCAACAGAACGCATGTAAACTTGAAGGTGAGTTTAAAATAAAGCAGAAAATTATGATACTTTGTATAAGGTGGAGGGGTCTCCACTATGATGTGTGGCCACCATTAACCTGTACCCTCACCATACACCAGGCGGAATGCAGTTAAGAGATACAGCCAATCAGTGAAGCGGATTATTGGATGATTACAGAGGGGATTAGGGGTATAGAGGGACTAGCCTGTGAAAAAGGTTACCCTCATTTAATACATCTGATGCAACCTCACACTTGAGTTCAATCAGAATAACCAGAACATGGAAAAATCTAAACTATGTTGGTCTGGTGCCCTCTAGAACCAGGGTTAATGACTCCTGATCGAGATAAAAACTGTACATAATTTTATTTTGTAATGTAAAATTTTTGATTGGTCCAGTACTGTTGCTCATGCACCATGTGTCAAAGCAGACCAGAAAATGCAACAAAACAGGCAATTTGACCAATTTAGCAGATGGTGCCAAAGCAATTTTGTGGCAACAGCTAACTAGAGGAATAGAAATGAGGGGGTCTGGCCAAACTTTAGCCAAACTGTCTGTCATCGGGTGAGGTCGTCGCTGGACTCTACGCTGCCCATTTTCCATCTCTGGGAAGTGGCTGCAGCACCTGTGCCTCTCCTTTTCTGTGTGGCAGTTTTCAATTCCAGGGATGCATCAATATTTTATGCATTGGGCCAGACGCCTCTCAAGTGTGTTTAATGATGAGCGTTTTTTTTTTTTTTTTTTCATTAAGGTCTCACAGAAAAGCAGCGGAAGAATAAAGCCTCTTTTTTTGGGGGGGAAGGCTATTACGCCTCCTAAAAAGCAAATCGGCTTCCATTTTCCCACCGTGCGTTGCTCTGTAAATGAAACGGCTGTGTTGTGTTTATGAATTCTTTATGAACCGCTACATCAAACCATCAGACACACTTGCCCCCTCCTCCATCCCCTCCCTGCAACCACCCCCATTGTCGGTACAACACTGATTAACAATTTATGTGCAGGAAAAGTTTGAAACACGCTTGTGTGCAAGAAATATGTTTATTTCGACATATAAATTAAAAAGCTTCAGGGCCACCCCCCTCCCCTCTTTATTCATTAGCAGCTGTATTTGAATGTGACATTGTTAAATTATTCATGCCCCTGAAGAATGGGTAAACTTGTTTGGAGCTTATGGGCGGGGGCAGGAGAATGTTATTGTCTTTGATAAATTGTCATTTCCATAGACACAAGCTCTTCTATAGACACATGAAGATGAGTCACGTTGGCTTTTTTTTAACAGTCTGTAAAATGATGTCCTGGAAGATGTGACCATCACAGTCTAGCCCGTAGTAGAAGTGTTACTTCTGGGTTTGGGTGGGCATTTGTGACAGCCAAAAAACATAGGCATTCCATGAGAGACAGTATATTCCATCCATAGAGCAATATGCTTTAATGCATTCCACTCAGCACATGTTTATATCATTGACATGCCCTGGTTGTTAGGAATTATGCAAATCAGCGCTTAGTGTTGCATGTGCATTGCTGTTCATGTGTGTAGTGTATTTTTGTGTTTTGGCATTGCTCAGTAAATGAAGGAACATTTTGAATCTCTGCACTGTCTTCATCGTCCTATACTTCTTCACCAGTGGTCAGATTTCATTGTATTGATTACTTGGATGCAGTAGTATTAGCTTTTCCCCGTTTACCACTACACCCGATTGAATAGAGCCGGGTGGTAACAACCAAAGAGGATGAGTCAGCGAAAGAAAATCAGCGCAAACCCAAAAATGTGTAAAGTGTTAAAGTATGGATCATTAGTTACAGCCAGGGGCTATAGACTTTTTAAAGTGTAGATATAAAGAAGAGTCTCATATGATCAACAAATCTACTGACTGAACTCTTCTCTTCAGGACCATGTGTCACCAGAGGGATTGTCCCTGTACATTCAGTAGAGAAAGAGATTTCACAAAAGTTGTTCTATGCTAAATGATGTATCATTCAACAGTGTTTTTGCCTCACTCAAAAAAGGTGAATGTTAAACATACTGTAGCTTCCCTTGGCTTGTCGGCTACAACATTCCACAAAATCTGTAGAAATCAAGAATAAGTAATCTGAACAATTGCTCTCTCAATCAATATTTCACTTTTTTTTCTTCTGGCAGCCTTGTGCAGGTTGAACAAGCCCTGAGGCTTTCATAAATGCTTCATCAATTCATAAAGGGATCTTCAATGGACAGTGTGACTCATTTTAACCTTTGGGATCATGACTTATTTATTGAGACTCTTCCACATTGTGCCAAAAATAAACTTGTTGATGCCATTCCTGTTTGTTACATTCATATTAGCATGAAAATTCCTCAGCCAGAGAAAAGGGAGATGGTTTGAAATAGAGGTAAATGGTTCCATCTCCCTTTCCTGGTGCAGGAGGAGATGAGAAGGAAAAAGGTTGTAATTGGCCAAATTGGGGGTGGTGGCAAAAGAGCGAAATGATGAAATCACAAACCAAAGTCTGAACCTGGGAACTAAATATTATTTGAGATCTAATCCTTACCCTAACCTTATTTCAGAAACATTAAAGGGAAACAGAGACGTTTGGATGTTTTTTAAGAGCCAAAAGTGCTTGTAAATGGTTGGTAAAAAGGGAAAAATGCAGCAGAATAAATATAAACCATTTCAGATGGGGGGAAAAGTGAAAAACCTAGATCAGTTATGTCAGTAGGCTTGTTTCACAGCCCTATCGCTAAACCAAATTTTACATCTCTCATCCTAAGATGTAACCAGTGATGTTCAAATGTGTTTGGAGTTGTAGAACATCAGCATGCATAAAAATAAGGGTAGTCAAGGTAGGTGAGGACATTGTTATAAGCCCCACTTGGGAATTCAACCTCTGAACTTTATACCTGGATTCCCTGATGGAACTGAGAAGAGAGCACAGGCAGAGCTCTGTCAGAAATGGAGTGTTTAAGGACTGTCCATGAGCCAATGGGTGGTTTCATGGGAGATGAATGTGGTGCAACCGTGAATCAGGACCACTGCTGCCGCATCATCATTTACTCCTCACAGATGGCTTACAGCTCTTGGACCAGGTATTTGGTTGCCATTTGGCAGCACTTAGCTGTAAGAAGAAACAAGATGGCTATCCTTTAATATGTTGGTGTCACAAGTCCATTCAAAGGTTTGAAAATGACTGCCTGGCCATGGAAGAGACAAAAAAAAAAAAAAAAGAAGGATGTAAAGAGACAGAAGAAGCAGGGGTGCATACCAGGGAGATGGACAGACAAAAGAGAGCAGAGCAACAGAAGAGAAACAGAGGGTGGCATTTGATAGAAACTCAAATGGCGCCAGCTTGCACATAAAAGGCAGACGAGGGCTGAACCCTGCCGCAGTCTTTTTGGTCTTTTTCATGCCTCTCCCCTTGCTGGGAGGATCTGGGGGGAGGGAAGTCATACGCCAGCTCCCACGTCTCAGATGGCCACGGGCAAAACCACCGTGGGCTGTGTATGGGCTCGTCCTGGTGCCCTTGACTGGAGATGTACCATCGCCCCAGGTGCTCTCGGCGCCTGTGTGTGTTTGTGTGCCTGGCCCTCAGGTATGATGTCTCTCCTTGTCTCTGTGTGGGTTCCTGGCCTGTGATCAAAGATGAAGGTAATTATCCTTGTTACTTTTTTAAGTCTACCAAGCCCACACTCTACAAAACACTTCACACGTGCCCATTCATCTGCCTGAATGGAGAAGAACATCCCTTTAAAAGTGAACTGTGCTTGTATTGAGCTGCATGGGGGCTGAACTCATGAAATCAAAACCTGCCACATTGCTGGGAGAAGCCTTTCATTTGAGACCTGCTTTCACAGCATCAGCATTTCTGCACATCCTAATTATTTCCAGATATTCCTCAGGAACAAATTTTTTTAAACACTTTTTTCCCCCCTTCTGTTTTTCGCAATCTGGCATTAACAGCTTGGTTGGTAAGGGATTGTGTCTTCAATGTTTAAGAAGACTGTTAATAATGCCAATCAAGAGCTTTTGTCATGGTACATAGACAGAGCTTCACATGAGCGTAGTCATACACACGTTCGGTCCAGAAGTGGACAAGTAGTTTTCCAAGTTGTCGGAAGACGAGCAGTAATTCAAGCTGCTCTGGCTTTCACCCAAGAAAGGTGATGGCAGAAAATGGCTGTGACCCTGGAGCTGAAAAGAGCACGTGATGAGAAAACTAGAGCCATGTCTACAAAAGTAATGTCTCTTCTCAAGGATTCAGTACTTTATAGGATTTGTAAAAAAAAAAAAAAAAAAAAGAGCAAGAGAAAGAGAGAATTGTGCCTTCTTGCCTTTACAAACGGTGACTTCAACATTACAAAACATTAGTAAACATACACTATACTCAACACATTTTATACAAAGCTGGTTCAACCCTATGTAAAACCTGCAGCTTGTGACATTACACTGTACTGGTGACCAGAGTTCATTTTACCAGCATAAGCATATGCATGAATTCTAAATTGACTTCACAGTACCATTGTGACAAATTTTCCTAACCATTTTGTTATCATGCCTCAGAAACCTGGAAATTATGTAGCACTGATTCCACTGTGTTTATGAGTTTATAGTCTCTGAGTAGATCTGCTTTACCCATGGTAAAGAAACGAATTAACTGTGTGATAAAAGCAATGTGAGGAACACCGGGTAGAGTCATAATTTGTAGGCAAATCCTCCAAAGCAGCTACAGCAGCTTCAATTGCTTCTCAGCTGATGGTTCTACCCACGGCTTGGACAGCTTTCCTTTTTTCATCCATTTTTTTTATGAGTTTGAAAAGTACTCTGTTTTAAGAAGGTGTTAGCTGTACAGATCACAGAAGCGCCAGCTGCTCTGTCCTTTGAGACAGGTGTCAAAGCTGCTAAAGGAAGAACTTGCGATAGGTGCTAGTCAAGACTCTGGCACAGAAACATGTGTTATGGTGGTGTGTGTGTATGTGTGCTATTCTCATCTGAGTCAGAATGGTATGGTGGTAAAAGCACACTCTTTATTTACTCAAATAGAGGTATAGATGGCGGTCTTAAATTTTAAATGATTGTACAAGTGTGAGTTTCCTGAGATAGGCTCTGGATCATTTGATTCTTTTTTTTTTTTTTTAGCCTGTTTTAAAACCATACATAAATTCATGCTAAAACTGCATGCACTAAAAGTGAGAAGTTGGCAGAAAAATACTAAAGATCCTTGAAAACTCTATTTCAGTACAGTAATGAGTGTGTGTGTGTGTGTGTGTGTGTGTGTGTGTGTGTGTGTGTGTGTGTGTGTGTGTGAAAGAGAAGGTACAAGAAACATGGCTGGATATTGAGATGTAATTTTGCATATTCTTTACTCTGAGTGCTCCTGAGTGCTACACTACACATTTTACACTAGCCAGGAAGCTAAGCTAAAATGGAGAAAGCTGCTAGAGAACAAGAGACGGACAGAATCAGCTGGAAACAACTGGAATCGAAACAGAACAGTTACTGAAGCACATGTACTAGAAGATTCTGCAGAAACGTCAAAGCCCCAGTAAATTAATAAATATGTACAGTCACAGGCTTTTGAGAGTCAGGTTAACCCTCCAGCAGCCCCAGTGGCTTTTGTACAACCTCAAGCATGTAAAAGGATGCACGACAGCTTTGTAGCCCAGTATCCAGAACAGCAATCTGTTCACAACACACCCATCTTTAAAATGGGTCAACAGACGTACACTGCTCCGTCACATCCACCCTAAAGTTGAGATGAAGTTCCATTCTCAAAAGGTAAATGTTTCCCCTTGATCATACACCCCTCCATGGACGCATCCAGCTCCAATGGCATTTTATCAAGGTTCTTTGGCACCACATTTCATGCAAAGAGACCTTTTTACTTCTGGCCTGTAAGAGTTCGATGACAGGCCAGAAAATCTCCAAGCTTGACAGTGCTAGTTCATCAATGCCGCAGGAGAAGTAAACCTCACTGTTGTTCAGGAATTAGATCTACTTACTAAATGGGTGGGAAGAGAGTCTGGTGAGCAAGTCAAACGCATATGCTCAGTGTATGTAGAAAATCAAGCTTTAGCCCAACAAAGAGTGTGGGATAGACTTCATGACTGTTATGCAGCACCAGCAACAATCCTTTGTTACCGAAACTATTTGCTAAGGCTCTACCAACGCCGCCAGGGTATGGTGGGGAGGAAAGAGAAGACGGTGACAAGAACAATGTCAGCACAAGCTGCACCGAGTTTTTTGAGCTTTTCAGTGTTGAAAGTGATCCAATGCTTTACCACCTTGGAACATGCCCAGTGAAAGCATGCGGTAGGAAAGCAGAAAGATTCCAAATTTAATCTTTTGATGGCAAAATTAAGCCCCACCTTAAGTATATTGCTAACTGCATCTCTGAGTTGGATGCAGATGTCGAAATGCTCCAGACAACAGATAAACAAGCCACATAATGCTCTTTTTGCACAATGTCTAGACCTGGGCTGATTTGTGATAGGATAAGTGTGCCTAGTGTCACGATCCGATCCGAAATGGGGTTACTCCAGTCCTGTGAAATGTTCACTAATCGTTTTCACCTGTGTTAATTGTATAAAGCTGCCCTGTTCGTTTCTGTTCGCCGTCAGGTCTTTGACGTTATGTTCCGTGTTCACCAATGTCAACGTCTCGGATGTCTCCCCTGTCCTGTGATTCACTATTAAACCCCTGTTTCATGATGTCAGGTGATAGCGTCCTTCGTTTCTCATCACTCTTCGTCCTGCTCTCCGTTCACCTGCCTCGTCATGCCCGCATGGACTTGACACCTAGGAAATGGCCAAAAGCCGACAATTGGTGCATTGAAGACTTATATATTGGACTGCGGACAACATTCCATCTTTCCACCGTGTACCAGCATAATACATGTTAAGGAAGTAAAACGCAAAGCAAAGCCCCAGAAGCACTGCTGGAAAGGTTTGCATTTGAACAAGCAAAACAGAAAAGAGACCGGCTCAGTCAGTCGAAGATGTCTTGTTTCTAAAGGTCATGGATCAAGATCATTGTTGGGAGAAAGTGAGGAGTGTACCATCCAAGGAAATTCAATCAGATCTGGGTAGTCTTTGACTCTATTCCCACTTGGGCATTCTTCTCCCATTTCCAGAAGGAGAGAGATGCTATCGAAGCTGATATTCAGACTTTCTGTTGCGAGAGTCTCCGCAACTACATCTGCACAAATTTGTCCCCAATTGTGCGATGGTTACTAAAGCCTTCTCACCTGTAGATTGCATCCTTGCTATAAGGGTTGTAGTAGCCTAGTGGGTAACACACTCGCCTATGAACCAGAAGACCCAGGTTCAAACCCCGCTTACTACCATTGTGTCCCTGAGCAAGACACTTAACCCTGAGTTGCTCCAGGGGGACTGTCCCCTGTATCTACTGATTGTAAGTCGCTCTGGATAAGGGCGTCTGATAAATGCCATAAATGTAAATGTAAATAAGGGAGCTAGACCTCGGTGGACAAACAAACATCACTCAGAGAAGTTTGGATCTGCTGTGGGAAATCCGATCAGACACTTTTACTTACTCTGCATCTGCGAATGTAAAACCATTCACGTGACATGGAGTCCTGTCCTCAGTCAATAGAGTCTTTGATCTCTTGGGGCTGCTATCACCCCTCACCATCCAAGGAAGATCCCTCTTCAGAGAGCTCACAACTGGTCCCTCCAATACTTGGGTCAGCTTCACATACCAAGCATGTACACGTCAACTCCACTCAACAATTCAGATGCAATTTCAGCAGACCATGCAGCAAGGTTCTTGTCTGCAAGTGACCTAGTTTAGACCTCTTGGTTCTCTGGACCATCCTTTCTAAATCAGTCATCTGCAAAGACTAGCACCAGCAAGAAGTTTTATCTTGTTAAACCAGAAGACAACTCTGACATCCATTCAGAGGTACTTACCTGACTCAATTAAAGGGGCCAAAGCTCACTTCAAACTGCTTTTGTTGCTTATCCCCCCATATTCTAATCAGAGCAGATGTATCAGCAGATACAGAGCAGATGTGTGGACCACACACCGTACAAGTGTCAGCATTTTTAAGGAGCACTTCAAGCAAACAGTAGTGCCTAGAGCCAGTCCTTTAAGGAAGCTCTGCCCGACCTTGGAGAACAGTCTCCTCTGTGTTTGTGGTCGACTGACTTTCTTAGCTTGAACTTGCTTAAGAGAATCAAGTAATTCTGCACAAAAACAGTCACGTCTCCATGCTGCTTAATCGACACCATTACAAGGATGGTGCAGGATAGAGCATCAAGGCTGACATAGAACAGAAGGAGCTGTGAGAACAGCCAGATTATAGATCTTATGTGGATTATGAATCAACACTGTCATCCACATATGCATAATGTGCATCAAGTTACACAGAAAACTAGAGGAACAGCATATGGTGAACCTGCCAGTTGAACGCCTCCAAGCCTGCCATCCATTTACTGATGTTGGGCTCAACGTTTTTGGACTTTGGAGCATCATGACTAGATGCATCAGAGAAGGACAAGCAGAGAGCAAGCAGTGGGCAATTATGTTCTAGGGCGGTCCACATCAAAGTGATTAAGTCAATAGAGGCCTCCAGTTGCATAAAGGCTCTCAGACGTTACACAGGGCCCGCAAAGCAGTTGCAATCTGACTGCAGGATCAACTTCATTGTGGCCTGTGAAGAGCTGGGAATGGACAGACTTAAAAAGGATGCATTTGGGAGTTCAGACCTCCACACACATCGCACATGGGAGGGTCATGGGAGAACTTGGTAGGCATCGCTAGACAGATCCCTGACATAATGCTTTTGAAGCAGAAGACTCATCTAACCCAGGAGGTGCTTTCTACAATGATGGCAGAAGTCACAGCCATCATAAATGCACGTCCACTACTGCCAGTCTCTACAGATCCAGAACAACCTTTCATTCTTTCACTATCAGTGCTTCTTACTCAAAAGTCTGGAGTTCCACTTCCTGTTGTGGGGATGTTTTGCTACAGGAGGGACTGGTGCACTTCACAAAATAGATGGGATCATTAAGAAAGAACAGTATGTTCAAATATTGAAGCAGCATCTCAAGACATCAGCCAGGAAGTTAAAGACTGGGCGCGAATTGGTCTTCCCAATGGACAGTGACCCTAGGCATATGGCAAATTGGTTAAAAAGTGGCTTAAGGACAGCAAAGTCAATGTTTTGGAGTGGCTATCACAAAGACCTGATCTCAATCCCATAAAATTGTTTTTGGTAAGAGCTGAAAAGACGTGTGAGAGCAAGGCAGCCTACAAACCTGACTCAATTACACCAGTTCTGTCAGAAGGAATGGGACAAAATCCCGTTAAACTGTTGTGAGAAGCTTGTGAAAGGATACCCAAAGCATTTGTGTCAAGTCATTTAGTTGAAAGGCAATTCTACCAAATACTTAGCAAATGTATGTAACCTTTATACTTTGAATAAAGTAATAAAAAAATCTCTAAAAAAATTTCTCTAACACATTATTTTGACATTTAGCAAATGGAATTTTTTTGGGTGAATCTGAACAGGCCAAAAACTGAAAGGGTTTTGTATGATTTAATATCAGACAGTAAGAAAAAAAGTTATGTGTCATTTTATACAGTGTAGGTAAACTTTTGGTTTCAACTGTATGTTTGTTATTTTAGGAATGCTATTGTATCTACAGATCGGGTCCCATGGATTTCCAAACAAGGGATTTCAATGATGGATATTTAAGGTACTTATGTAAGTAACTCTGGATGTTGTAAATGTAAATGTGTGTGCATGTTCATACCCACTTCTGGAACATTGCTTAGGGTCAAGAGAACAAGAGAGTCTCCTTCCCCCACCACATGCCTGAGGACATCATGTTGGATCTGTGATAGTGTGTGTGTGTTTGTGTGTGTTTTGCATGTTTATCTTTGTCATTCCAGAGTTTGACTGATTGTAAGTGATTGTGTCATCAGCTATTTTCCAGCCAAAAGCCAGGGCCTTTTCCTGATAGCAGATGTTTTTCTCACACCTTGCCATCCCCCATAAAGCTTGATGGCTTATATCCAGGGCCCCATGCACATTCATGCACACGTTACACACATTCAAGGACAAACCAATGTGCACCAGAATACACAAAAACAATAGCAATAAAATCTATTCCATTCAACAAAAGCCTTTGATGTGCATCCAACATAATAGAATTATAGAGCAAAAGAGTGTATTTGATATCTCAGCTATCCACATGCTTTAGCAAATGCAACTCTGATAATGGCGAGCAAACAAGGCATATGTAGACATTAAACGTTGAAAACACAAACAAATATAAATATCCTGTGTTAATCAGAGGAAGCATTAGCCTGTGTTAAGCTGCTGTGGATTTAGGTGAATCTATTCTCAGCAGAGCAAACTTCTCTACCATGTCTGACCACTAGGTGGCAGGAAGCTCTGAAACACTTCCTCAACTCCACTGTGTGATGCTCTCCAAATGTGTGTGTGTGTGTGTGTGTGTGTGTGTGTGTGTGCGCACGCTTTTTCATGTATATTTTACTATATTCTATATTCACATATATTATATTTTTCCAAAGACATTGGGTGTACATTTTGTAGTTCTGTAAGTGGGATATATTATTTGAACACATTGTAACAAGCACTACACTGAGTTGGTAAAAAAAAAATACTGGAATAGTAGTGTATTTATTCCTTGTCAAATCATACCTATTTCGTTTTATTCTATGAAGGTCCTGATCTCGTCTTTGTTATTAAGCACTAATAAGATTGAATGAATACGTTATTCCCTGTCCCTTTTGGTATCCCTCTTCTTTTTTTAATTTATTTATGTACAATAGCAATATGAATTGGGTTGAATGAGGTGGTCACAGCCTAGTGGCTAAGAATCCAAACCTGTGCAGTGTGTCTGGTGTGCACATGATTATATATTTCATTTTAAATGAATGCACAAATAATAAATCATTTAAAGGATAAATGTTGGATTGCCCTCTTTTGAAACTATGAATATCAAATTTATTTCAGATAATGCACCAAAATTAGGTGTATGTAAAAAAAAAAATCATAAATTGTATTTAGATGTTAAAATTTCTTCCACGCCTAAATAACCTTTAAAATTCTGTCTAACGTGAATGCGGGATATTTTTGGAATGTAAAGGATTTGTCTTCATCTTTTGTCTCTCTCCCTGCTAAGGTGTTTGAGTGTGAACACATACGTACTGGGAATGTGTGGGTTCAGATCTGCTGATGGTCACATGTTTGTGTGTGTGTGTGTGTGTGTGTGTGTGTGTGTGAAAGAGTCTAGTTCCAGCTACCAGCACTGAGCAGCGTGATACCCAGTGGCTGCTGCCAAGACTCGTCTGAACCATCTGGGCTATTCCTGCAATACCTGACTCTCAGCCAACCAAACAACAAAAACAAAACAATAAATAAATAAAAGTGTTAGTGCTGTCAGGCTACGCAGGTCTCTGTGAGGATGAGGTGTGCTGCTTCTTATGAACTTCAAGTTTCTTTCAAGTGATGGAGTCAGATGCTCTGTTGTTTTTTGACCTATCCTCTGAATTTCAAACATGTAGATTATAATTTTTTTTATGATCATAGGAACATATCATGCATAACATACATATATTACAAGTACTAATATAAAACTTTAACTAGTCTAAAAAAAAAAAATAATAAAAATACATCATTAACCATTTATCTGTGTGGCCCCAAACAATGCTTCCCCTGCAGGTTCCTTAAGACGTTTGACTTATTCATGATGAGCAAACTGCCTACAAAGACCAAGACACCAATTCCCTCACCCAAAGTCAAGTTTACCCTCTGTAAAAGTGGAAGCATTAGATTTTTTTTAGAAGAGGCACATCTTTTTTTCTTACCTGATTGTATGATTGTATGATTCCGATCCGCCAGGGTGCCACTGAGCAAAGCTCGGTCCCCACACACTGCTCCCAGGCCGCCTGTCATGGCTGCCCACTGCTCACCAAGGGTGATGGTTAAAAGGAGAGGACACATTTCGTTGTGTCACCGTGTGCTGTGCTGCAGTGTTTCACAATGACAATGTTTGCTGTAGTCTGTGTTCGATTGGGAATATTACATTCCAGGTCCTGTCTAAAGTACTATTTTGAGATAAAAAAGGATGGTTTTGGTCTTTAATTGAAGAGAATTGGATGTGCAATATGGGCATGGTTGGCTAATGACCTACGAACATCCTGCATAGTGGACCTTTCTGCTCAATCACAAGCTATTAGGGAAGAGCTGTGATGGGGCTATGGCAAGCTGAAATTCCAAATTCCAATTCCGAAGCTAATGAACAATGACAAGGATAAAATGGCTCGCTTTGAACACACATTCCATCACCAATCACAGGAGTTCCAGAGCAATTCATTAAATATAACTCAAACACACATAGAAAGGACTAGCATAAATAGAGCTCTCATCATCATTATACGGCTTGTCAGAGAGTATCATACAAGACCTAATTAAGAGCACAATCATGCTTTAAGCTCAAGATTCAAAAGACTTGATAATGAGATGTGATAGGGAAGCTGTTTGCATAGGCATATGATTCATTTACATTTACGGCATTTATCAGACGCCCTTATCCAGAGCGACTTACAATCAGTAGTTACAGGGACAGTCTCCCTGGAGCAACTTAGGGTTAAGTGTCTTGCTCAGGGACACAATGGTAGTAAGTGGGATTTGAACCCGGGTCTTCTGGTTCATAGGCGAGTGTGTTACCCACTAGGCTACTACCACCTAATTCAAATATTCATTCACAATAACCTTTACAGCCAACAGAATGTTTTTCAAATGATGTTTCATCTCTCATTATGTTTTTTTGCATTTTTATTAGTTTAATGAATGGCTATCGTAAATGTATGATACAATTCAATATGTAAATATGATGAAAAGTAATTTTTTGTGTGTAAACACTGAAACCTGAAATTGTTTGTCCCATAAAATCTCACATTTTACCTCCACCGATAGGGCAATGAAATGGAAATGAAGCACAGACGAATAAAATGGGTTGCAGGGCCATCGGCAAGGCCATATGTTGGGGTTTTATGCCTGAGCTGACATAAGGTAGGTTCACACACTCTGAAATGGATGGATGTCAACCTGCTGCTACGCCCACATGTGTTCCTGGCATGGAGCAGTCAATAGATTGGTGTCATGAAATAATAACCCAGTAGTGTACTGTGGTTACTGAAAATGTCAGTGCTGGTTTATCACGTTTCATGTCAGAGAAACGTTGCATCAAAGAAAAAATAAATCAATACATGGTTCCAGGATGTCTAGTGGATCTTTTCTGTGACATATATTGAGGTCTCCTCGCTTGTCCACTTTCAAATTTCCAAATTGGCTGTGATTCTGAATGTTTGTGATGCCTGCAATGTGAAATTAAATGTGTTAAATTTACCAATGTACCTGATGCACTTTGATGTGACATCTGCCAGATGCTGTCATGTTTAAATGGCCTTCAGACATGGACCTAATGACAACTTCATTAGTTCACAGCTGGCATTATTGAAAGCTACAAATGCTTTTAATCCATCAGGTCTGTGAAGATCATTATTGGGAGGAATGTGAAGGAAAGGTCAGGAGACTCCTGCAACATTTCTGAAGCAGCAATTTTAATTATTAAGAGAGAGCATATCAAGGTCAAAGGAGACTATACATATATATTACAGCTCTAACATTACTCACACATGTTGCAATAAACTATTCATGTTTAATTGTAATTCCTTCCTATGAACATAAACAAATCTTTAAAGAAGAGATGCGTCCAGACACAGGCACATCACAGACACAGCAGAAGTGTCTTGCCTTCATGTTTTCAGTTCAGCAGCCATCTCTCTCCATTTGAAAGGTATGTATATGTGCACAAAAAAATTTGTCATCTGGCTAGGATGTATGATACTCAGCACTCAGTGTGCACAATGAAATATGTCCTCTGTATTTAACTCATAACCCTGTGTTTCAGAGTAGTAGGCAGCTATGAACAGGGATCGGGGAGCAGTTTGTGGGGAAGCTACCTCAATAGCACCTTGGCAATTCATTATTCAAACCCACAACCTTCCAATTATGAGTCTTTTTCCTTAACTGCTGGGTCAACACTGACCCAAAAGAGGTGGGATCCCTGTCACTGTCCCAGAAAACGTTGCATCCCTGTCATAGGTCACAGCTAAATGGACCAAATGTTTGTTAATTGACACTGTATGGCTGTGTGCTGGACTTTATATACCTGTTGCAATTGTGCTTATAAAATACCGAATTAAGAAAACGTGTCCATGTAGTGTATGTGTCATACACAGTGGCCTGCAGATTACCTTAATTTGCTTTATTAGATACTCCAGTGGAAAAAAGAATAGCACAAAATCTACAAAAATCCTGATGTGCTAATCAGAGTGACTTACTGTTGCAATCCGTGCACAAGGCCGGTTCACTGAGAATTATGTAAAAAGTAGCACAGCAATGCTCCTGCCAAAGCATTGAGGGTGTCTTGGTAAGTTTTCAAAAAAAGGTGCCAGGATATTTTTCTTTAATACAGTTTCCATGCAGCAATTTTTTTTTATTTTAATCAAAAGGGTGGATACTTTTGATATAGACTGTGCATTAATGCCTGACAACATCCTGACCCATATTTGCTCAGTAGTTTCCAGGATTTGCTTTAATGTGGTTTTCATCGGGGAACAGTCTTTCTAAGTTGAGAGGCTAGAGTGGATTTGAAATCCCAGAGGGTTCTTTTAGTGGCTCATTATGATTTAAATTTTAGTTTGATGTAATTTATTTATGCGTGGGTTGGGTTAATGATGCACGTTTAGAAAACCTTGGCCCAGGCCGAGGTGACATTTCCGAGAAACTCTATGAATTACTTCCATGATCCCTGTGGAAATCCATTCTTAAGATTTGTTGCTTTGGCCACTTGTGGGCCCTGATGGGATCCTCGATTGCATTTGCATCTGCTGGCCTGCTTCACCAGTATGCCTCTAAAACATCCGGCAGCCAACCATAAATCTGCATTTGGTATTTTGCATCAAGATTTCTTGTTCATTACTCACTGTCAGCCCCACTCTCTTTTTGTCTCTGTAATGAATCACATATTTTGTATCTGATAGATATATAGATAAATATACCTTTGTTTATTTGTATTTTTATATTTTTTTGGATATGGTTTCATGTTGAGTGTCTTTTTAAGCTGTAACTTGCCAGTTTTGTCTTAGTTTGAGAAAAGGACTGTGGACGGGAATGTGATATAGGCCTCTAGTTCACCCACCGGTGGTTAGAAACTGAGTGGCCACTGGATGGGCACCAAAACAAAGATAGCACCTGTTCCGTTCAGTGTGTGGACGTGGGTGTCAGAGAACATGACGGCTGAGGCAGCATGAATGGCATGCACTAGAATGATTGGCCATGAAGTGAGATGTCATCCCAACTGTATGTCTGCTGATGTTTTCTTTTT